>NC_054537.1:86293462-86522644 GCF_017654505.1 Polyodon spathula
AAAGTAAAACCTTGAGCAGGATAGCGGAGAGCCACAATTTCACTCCGTAAGATTACTTTACCTCCTTGATCCCAGCCAGGTGCCAGCATGATGTATTATGAATGGATTTGAGCAGCCTGTCTAATTTATTTCTTTTTTTTTAACATACTGATTTACAGTCATAATTATTGTTTTGACTTTTATCCTTGCATATTTTTCTCTATGTTTCAAAGCATGTGCCTAATCCGCCAGTTTCTGTGCCTGGCAAAGAACAGAGCACTCCTAGGCAGACAACAGTCTGCTCGGTAAGGTTCTGGGGGTTTGTACCCTTAGCTATAACTAGGATTTGTCGCTTGTCAGAAACTGTTTGCTGTGCTTTCATGCAGAGATTCCCTTAACTTAATGATCCCCTTGTGTGTGCTTTCTTCACTGTCTTAGTCTTCCTGTAGTTTTTTTCAACTCATTTAGAAGTAGTGGTGTGTGAAAGACATTTCCAAGTGTATATATGTTTACAGATGAGAAACCGTTTGATAATGTAACAGAACAGTGAATGTTCCAATAGACTGATGATTTTCAAATGCTGATGCATTGTTGAAAAAGAGAAAAACAAAATGAATATTATGTAAATGCTAATATTTTTGTTAAATTTGACTTGTTTTTTTCTGTTTTCTAAATTCAACACAAATAATTCACAAATAATTCTTTGGGATCACAAAATTCACTGAGCTATCATTTCAACAGTTTGGATGGAAGTACCCTGTCAGGGTTAAGAAGAAGTGTGCTGAATGCTGAGTAGTTTGCAGCACTGGTGTAAACCCATAAAACAAAACAAAACAAAACAAAAAACCTTAGTTATCTATATTTAAATCACCTTATATTGAATAATTTAGATGTTAAAATATATATATTTTTTTTCTGTACGGGTCTGGGTGGGGGAGGTGACTAAAATAAATACAAAATGAAACAAGGGTAAGGATTTGATAGATCAGCAAAAAAACCTGCCTTTTGATGTTTATGGATTTGTTATTTTTTTCTTTTGCAGTATGAATCATCCGGGCTTGGTCTAATCAGCAGTAGACTCCGAACAACTCTGAACAGAATACAAGAGAGTCTTATTTACCTGGTAAGGATTTGAACTTTAATGCGTTGCTACTTTTTTTTTTTTTTTTACCTTCCAAAGAACAATTCATGCGTGCATAGATTATCCAGTGTTCCTTCCTGTTGTAGTCTTTTTGAAGATTTGCTGGAGTTGTTCTCTAAGGTTGCAGATCAGTTTAAGTCAAGGTGACAGACAGCTCTGACTTTCTTTACATTCATCTCAATTTAGAACACTTTGCTGGCAACCTCTTGATCTTCATGTGCAATAAATAAAAATAAAAAAAATCTATTTCTGGGGGTTAATCTTTTTTCTGAGAAATCATTGGCAGCTATTTTTCTATCTAGAATTGTTATTTATATCAAGAAACAATTAGAAAACACTAATTATGTTCACCATTTTCCTTTTCCCAACCCAAATTAGCATGGCTCCCAACTAGTCTGAATTCATGAAACTGAATGAAAGATCTCTTTATACAATCAAACATTTGTTGAAAGTAGTATTTGGATTTTTCTGAGTTTGATGTGGCTTCCACCCTCAAGAGTGAAAATATCTGTATGGTCCCAACTAAGAGAAAAGAATGTGTGCTGGTTGTGTCTGGTGACACTGGAGGTAGCAGTCATGCTGCAGAAACGGGCCATTTGCATAGTACACCCCTTCGACACCAAAGGGGGGTTCTATTCCAGGTATTTTCTAGTGCCAAAATGGGATGGCGCAGATGGTTCAAGATGCTGACTACGCAACGGCTGTTGCAGTCCGTCAGGCCAGGCGATTGGTTCACCTTGATGGACCTAAAGGATGCCTATTTCCACATCTGCATAAAACCAGTGCACAGAAAATACCTGAGTTTTGCTTTTCAGGTCTTAGTGTACCAGTTCTGTGTTCTACCATTCAGCCTCTCTCTGGCTCCACGTGTTTTCACAAAATGCATGGGAGCCATTCTGCCCTGTTGAAACTCAGAGGAATCAGCAACAATCTGGACCAATGGCTCATCTAGCACAAGCACACAAAACTCGTCGCCAACCACTTACATCGGCTAGGCTTGAAATTGAACGATGCAAAGAGTCAACTAGCGCCTGCTCGGATAGTCACCTACAGTGGCTTTCAAAAGTATTCACATCAAATCTCGGGTAGAGTTTGCCAGAAGGAATGTGGGAGACTCTGAGACCATGTAGAAGAAGATTCTGTCGTCTGATGAGACCAAAATAGAGCTTTTTGGCCTCAACACTAAGCACTATGTTTGACGCAAGCCCAACACCGTACATCATCTTGAGAACACCATACCTACCGTGAAGCATGGTGGTGGCAGCATCATGCTATGGGGATGCTTCTCCACGTCAGGGCCTGGAAAGGTTGTGAAGGTAAAGAGGGCAAAATGGATGCAGCAAAGTACAGAGAAATCCTGGAGGAAAACCTGCTGAAGTCTGGGACTTGGGAGAAGATTCATCTTCCAGCAGGACAATGACCCCAAACATACAGCGAAAGCTACACTGGAGTGGCTTGGAAACAAAAAAGTCAGTGTCTTGGAGTGGCCCAGTCAAAGCCCGGACCTCAATCCAATTGAGAATATGTGGAAAGAGTTGAAAATTGGTGTTCACCAAAGGTCCCCATCCAACTTGACGGAGCTTGAGCAATTTTGAAAAGAAGAATGGGCAAAAATTGCAGTGTCCAGATGTGCATTGCTGGTAGATTTATCCAAATAGACTCATGGCTGTAATTGCTGCTAAAGATGCCTCTACCAAATATTGACTCAAGGGGGTGAATACTTATGCAATCAATTATTTTCTCTTTAGTATTTGTAATTAATTTAGAACAATTTGTAGATTTTATTTTTCACTTTGACATTATGGACTTTTTTGTGTTGATCAGTGGCAAAAACTCCTAATTAAATCCATTTTGATTCCATGTTGTAACACAATAAAACTTGGAAAAGTCCAAGGGGGGTGAATACTTTTGAGAGCCACTGTATCTGGGGGTGCACTTGGACTCGGAGCTCATGTTGGCCACCCTGTCAGAAAAGTGGGGAGAGTAACCACCTGCCTAGGGTTGTTTCAACTCGGCAGAACACTTCCAGTACTGTTTGTTACAGGGCTAAGTCCCAGGGACAGGCTCTGTCTAAACAGTGTCTGTCCAAGTGGTTAGCAGGCACAGTACAGACTGCATATGAACTGGCCAATCTTCCCCCGTCCGAGAAGCTCACCGGCCATTCCACTAGGGGTTATGCGACTTCATGGACATTGTTCCAGAGTGCATCTGTTCAGGACATATGCAGTGCAGCAGTGTGGGCTTCCTCCCATACGTTTGCCAGGTTCTGTTGTCTGAATATCATGGACCCGCAAATTCCTGGATTTGGCACAAAAGTACTGAGGGCGGCTTCCCAGTCTACCCTCACGATATAACGTTGGAAGTGAGTCCATCTTAATGTTTTCAGTATGGAATATTACTGTGACACAAGCGGGTACTAGCGTGCAATTGAGTTGTATGCCATGTCCTTGAATCAGCTTGGATATAATCACCAATTTTGTAATGGTTAATATTCCCTACTTGAAAGGGAACATTAGGTTATTATCATAAACCTGGTTCCCTGGCATTGGAGTATTAACCATTAACTTCGGGGTCGCGGCATTCATGGTCACAATCTTGGAAAGAAAATGACAATACTTGTAATAATAATAGTGGTCAAATTAGCTTAATGTGAGAAGAAATGAGATTTAACATTCAATATTGCATATCACAGCTGAAGTTTTTATCCCAAAGTTGGAGATGTTCAGCTTTAATGGTGTCGACCAGCAGGCAGGCAGGCACGTTGCTTGGTAGATCCTATCAAATGGTTTCCGTAGCAACGGGCACTTCACTCATGCTGTGACGTAGATTTCTTCTTCGTGGAATATTGGCAGTGAGTGCCTTTGATGAAGGGAGAACACATTCCTTGAAGGGATCACATCTGGATAAGAGAGAACATCTTGGATGGAAGAGAGCACCTTGGATGGATCCCACACCCTTAGATGGAAACAAGCAGCATGCAGAAGATAGGACAAACACAAGCTTAAATGCATTTAGGATAACCGATCAGAGAAGCTCTTGGCAACTTCTTAGCATTGATTAATTAATTAATAAATAAAAAGAACGAATGTGGCTCCATCGGACTCTGGTTTGTGTGTGTTTTATTTTGATGACTTACCTTCCAAGACAGTCATGTTTAATATTAACTCCTGGTTAAAGGTTTTTGGGGTTCAAGCATTAAGATGTGGAGCAAGCCGTTGGTTAATAGTCATTATTGTCTCTGAAGATTTCTCAATAAATATTTGGGGCATATTTTAGCTTTTGTCAGTACAGGGTTAAAAGTTGGGCTTTTTTATCCTCTGTTCTGAACTAAAAATAAAGTGGTCGTAAATAAAAAAACTAAACTGTTTTAGAACAAATCCTTTTTTTTATAGGAAACACATGTAGTAAACAAATAGCTGGGACAGATGTGGTATGAATGATTTAACTCAGGTCGACAAAAATAGGCATACAATAAAAGCCAGCTAAAAGCTTTTTTTGTAATTCAATGTCATCAGAGCCAAATGAGTAATGGTGGAAAAGGCTTGTACTGTCACTGTTGGTGATGATAATAGCTTTTAATCAAATTGTTAAATCCCTTAAAAAGTATGCTGATGTGAGAGAAAAGCCAAGTCTGGGAACTGTAGATGTGTGTGGGTTCCTTTGGGTTTTCTTTCTACAGTTTGTAAAAGAAAAGTCATGGCAAATCTGTTTACCTTTAAGCATATGCTTTGTTGTTGTCTCTACATACACTGGTGTACTCATTAGCTAAAAAGGTACAGTAAACTACAAAATAACACAGAGTCTTTATATAGGAAAACTAATTTTATGAATTCTCCCGTTAATTGCTAGCTGTAGCTTTAGTCTTTTTGTAGAGGTGGAATTGGCAAACCATTTCTTTAATCAGATTTTGTACAGGTTAAAATGAGAACTATAAATCGCTCAATTCATATTTAATTGAGACGTCCAAGCTAAAAGCCATTGCCGTCTTTAATTGATTAATCTATTAATTGTTGCATCTTTGGTCTGGGTGTAGCACATTGCAGTTATTGATGTACAACCATTGTTATTACATCATTTAAAAATGCTCTAAAACATGACTGCTTTGCTGCTTTATGATATTACAAGTTATCAAATCACTGGACAGTTATTCACTATGGATGCGCATTTTGCTGTCAAGATAAGAAACCAGTTCCTTGCTAGTGATTTTGTTCAGTATATGGCATTTTTATTTACAGTGAAATGTGTGTAATGACTATGTCTATAGTGGCCACTCATTAATCTGTTTAATTGTTTGTATCGAAGACCTTTGTTACAGTCAATTGAAGCATGTTTCACTGCATATGGAGTGGTTTTAATAGCTACACATAGGAAGAACCAATGTGAAAATGTGATGACTTTTCTGTTTTTTTTTTTTTCCCCCCCAGTGTTTGTAAAGGTCTGTCAGATAAATGGTGTGTCAGCAAAACTCTATTATATTAATATATTACAAAACCTATATTAATAGCTGGGTGTTTTGTGTTTGTTAGTCTATCTGCAAGTACACTGAGTACATCTCATTCTAAGCAAATATCTATGTTTAGATTGTAATTATTGTCGCCTACATTTTACACAGAATGCATTTAGAATATCACTACACTATGTAGGGCAAGGAATGGGAGTAAGACTTAAGTAACCTTGGATTTAGAGATTTCCATTGTCAGTTTATGGCCTCGGTGCACCAATACTGCAGTAAAAATGTCAGCGCCCTGGAGAGGGGAAAATATTTTTCCAGTCAGCTTTTCAAACACTCAGTGCAGAAGTGAGTTGGCGTTGATTGGTACTCAATAATAAACGTGATGGAAGGACAGCTTTTCTTGTTTTGAAATCAACACATTAATTTATTGATACCTGCTGATTTTTAAATACGGCTTAAAGGCATTTCCAAGTACGAGTTTCTGCACACCCCTAATGTACACAACAGCAAAGAATAACCTCTGTAGGCACAAATCCTTTGAAAACATTTTTTTTTAACCAACCTTTGTCCTAGAATACTTACATAATTGTACTGAATTGTATGGTCATGAAAGCACTCCCCTTTGTAAACCTTTTTACCATGTTCATGTATTTTTACCATGTTCATGTATTTTATTATCAGTAGTGATTTGTGTTGGGTCACTGGTCTTTTGTCAAAGTTATTAGTGTCTCTAATGCAATGATTAAAATATTTGGATGTTGAATGAATCTGATTTATGGCAACCCATTTTCTATATATGACTTTAGAAATTGTGTTTTGTTTTTTTTATTATTATATTCTTAGACATAATCTTGCTGTAATGTTCAAGTAATTGAGGCTAATAATTTGACATTTATTTGTATCAAAACTTTTAGGAGTTCCCTTTCAAGTACGAAATGTAACCATTACTTAATGGGTGTTTACCTCCTAAAGACCCGAAACCCGAATATTGTACATCAAAGCTGCTCAGCCGAGCATGTCCACTCCCGAGGGTGTAAAGGACTGCTTGCATAGATCTCTGCGCAATTTTTCTTTTCAAGAAACTAACCAGACAAGAGAGCCTACTCAGATAATTATTATTTTTTCTGCTGTAGATTTTCGTATTTATTATGTTTTAAACAAATTATATGTGATATTAAAAATAATCTCTGTTTTAATTTTACTAATTATGTGAATCTCTGCACTACAGCCTGTTGTTTGTTATGTCCCGCTTCTTGAGTCGCTCCTTCCCAGGGATCAAGCAACATAAATCGGCTGACTTATGTTTTCACAGAGACTACAAGCAGGCCTGTCTGTAGCATGTGCTGCGCTTAGGGTGACCAGACATCCTGATAAAATCGAGATTGTCCTGATATTCTGGTCTTTGTTCCACGTCCCGATTGAGGTATTGTCAGGATGCCATTTGTACCGATTTTTAGAGTAAACGTTGAAAACCCAGGCGTTAGGAAATTTCGTATATGTAGCTGCTGTACTGTCTCGTGGTGCAACAGCATTTTCTACTGGTTTAGGGCGTGTTTGAGTGAGTTGTTTGCATTGCACCTATGCGACTATCCAATCACGTTAACCTGCAATCATATGATGCGGTATGTGTCATGTGTTTTACTTGGTGCGTCTGGTTTTACTGGTGAAGTGTCATGGGGGCTGGTGTTGATGAGCCTGTCACTTAAAAGCAAATCGCACAGTGCATGTACCGAACACAGTGGCGAAAATTATTATTATTATTATTATTATTATTATTATTATTATTATTATTGTTAGTAGTAGTAGTAGTAGTAGTAGTATTTATTGTGACTGTGAATTGAAACTTGCGCGAGTAATCAAAGTTCAAAAGTAAAAATGAATTTCTGCATGCACTGCAAGGAGTTCTACAGTTATGTCATAGACAAAAAGTATGTTATGTGCCTGGCCAAGTCATCCAATTAGGATTAGGGTTATAATTAGGATTTCACTGACATTTCGCTGACTTGTTTAAACATTAAATACACCTAGATAATATTTCATAGCACTATAAGCCTAAAAATTGTGGTACTTGCTTCCTTACTGAAACAGAGTGCTGTAATTTGTTGAAAGGCAAGCACGCAACATCTCCCACATTCTCTGTCTGGTGTGGACTTGCCCATACATTGAGACGGCACGTCCACTGAATTGGTTGGAAGTGTAAGGCAAAGGTTTGCCAATTAAAAACAGTACCAAAACTTGGTTACACAAAGGTTTCTGGCACTCTTTAATAAAGTCCATATATGCAGCACGTTCATTGTCATGTTATTTGTCCCATCCAATAATTTATTTTATCAGTACTGAATCAAAACAAGAAAATGTGCCTATCGAGTTTAAAATTCTAACTGCCTTTAAAAAGTAAACAGCAGGTTGTTTGAACAGAGGTATTCGTGCTTGATTGTACCTGTAGTGCTGATTTAAGTTGGGTATAACCAACACAGGAATACTTTTTTGTCTGCGCTAACTTTCCAATTTGTTTTCTGAAAGCTGTTTGTTTTACGTTCTGTTTAGCAGCCTCTGTAATAGTATTTTGTTATGTGTGATTCTGAAGCTAAATAGCGATTGATCGTATTTTCTTTAAGTCACAAGGTGTGCAGTACAGTTACCTACATCTGCATGCAGTTTCTTTGGGAAATGTCTTGACACGATCCTCAGCAGAAATATACTTTGCTTGTTTTGCTTTGTTGTCCATTTTTGGTATTTTAAAAATAAAACTAGATTGTAGCAACCTAATTCAAAACAATGCTGCACTGATTGTCCCACCTGCTATGTATGGTACAGCAGGTCACATAAAAACCAGTGCAGACTAATAGGCTGATTAAAACACCACTGTCATCTGAACAGTAAACAAGAAAGTTAACCTTTTTGGAATATTTTTTATTAATGTATTTTTTAATTATATGTATCTACGTTTTTGTTTTTGCTTAAGTGCAATGCACACAGGAAGAAGGAAGGATAAAAAAAGCCTAATCTACCAGAAGAAAGATATGTAGTTTGCGTCACTTGCGTTGTGCACTAATTCATTTAAACAAGGGTTCTTTCCTCCCCGCACCAGCATGTCCTGATTTTTCACTCTTGCTATCTGGTCACCCTAGCTGCTCTATGCAAGACCAAGAGGCTGCTTCAGTTGTGATTCCTTGCAATCTACCACAGCATCTTGATGCGGTTTTTGTGACAGCTTTTGCATCACCATTATGAGGGCTGTTAGTTCGTTTTAACAAGCAGTCTTCCCTCAGTCTTGTGTGAGTACTGACTGATAGTTTTGCCAGTATCTTGCACAGGTGAGCATCTTGTACAGTGCTGTCGTTGGTAACTGCAAACAGGTGGTCCCATACAGTACCGATACCGAGGTCACGACCCGGTACCACACCAGTACCATACCGACCTGCTGCTACAGTCACCAAACCGGTACTGTCCCGGATCTGACCAGTATCGTACCATATGGAACCGAACCCATTCAAACCTGCTACTGACCGTTGCTTACATCCTCAGTCCGGTACCTGTTTTGTTCGGGTTTTATCCCTGTTTCTTGGTGTATGGTCACCCTGTATAGGGTGGATATGTGGAGAAGCTGGGCCTGGCCCCATTTCCACTGGTGGAGGCCTCAATTGCCGTGTTGGTACAGTCGCCTCATTTAGTGTTCCTATCCATGGAAGCTATCTGCCCCAACAAACAGTGCCAGGTCTCGGAAGTGATCCTCAAGCGTGGCTATTCAGCTAGTTAATTCGCCGCAGTATTCTGGTAGCCTACCAGTCCTGCAATAAAAATGCACATTATAAATACCATATGGTAGATACTGAAATTAAAGAAATAATCTATGAAAAAGATCTAGGAGTTTATGTTGACTCAAAAATGTCTTCATCTAGGCAATGTTGGTGGAAGCTATAAAAAAACAAAATGCTCAGATATATAGTGAAAAGTGTTGAATTCAAATCAAAGGCAGTAATGTTAACTTTACAATGCATTAGTAAGACCTCATCTAGAATATCGTGTTCAGTTCTGATCACCTCACTACAAAAAGGATAATGCTGCTCCAGAAAGAGTGCAAAGAATTGCGACCAGAATTATTTTGGGCTTAAAAGTCATGTCATATGCAGACAGGCTGAGATAATTGAATCTGTTCAGTTTTGAACAAATAAGGCCATTCGGTGATCTGATTCAAGCTTTCAAAATTATAAAGGGCATCGACAATGTCGACCCAAAGGACTTTTTCAACCTGAAAAAAGAAACAAGGACCAGGGGTCACAAATGAAGGTTAGATAAAGGGGCATTCAGAAAATAGGAGGCACTTTTTTTTACACAGAGAATTGTGGGAGTCTGGAATCAACTCCCCAGTAATGTTGTTGAAGCTGACACCCGGGATCCTTCAAGAAGCTGCTTGATGAGATTCTGGGATGAATAAGCTACTAACAACCAAATGAGCAAGATCGGCTGAATGGCCTCCTCTCATTTGTAAACTTTCTTATGTTCTTATTTGCTGAGGGAGTTCCCAGCGCCTCAGAATGGAGGTTTCACCCTGAGGTGGTGAGATTTGGGAGAGCAGAGATAGATCTCTTTGCCTCCCAGGAATTGACCCACTGTCCCGTCTGGTACTCCATGAAAGGAGGCGGGGACCTGCTGGTGATAGATGCCGAGGCAACTGTTATATGCCTTCCCACTGCTTGCCCTGCTCCCGCTGTGTGTGGAGAAAATCAGGCAGGACTGGGCCAACGTGCTCTTAGTAGCCCCTCATTGGCCTTGGAGGCTCTGGTTTTCAACCCTGATGCAGTTCCTAAGCAGCCAGCTGTGGAGACGGCCCAAGCGCTGCATCCTGCTCAGTCAGGCGTGGGGGACCTTACGGCATAACGACCCATCGATCTTGCAGCTCTGGGCCTGGCCCCTGAATGGCGGCATTTGAACGCACTTGCATACAAGTCGCATATAGATGTAACTGTCATATATACAATTTTGGCCAGACAGCTGACAACGTCTTTCTCCCGAGAATGTCTGAAACCTGTACAGTAGTTATAGTGGGGGACAACTCACCGGCTATTGCTCTGGAACTGCTGTTTCTGTGAACTCCTGTAATGACAGTAGCTGCAGCATCATTTGGTATTTGCTTTTTGAGGACTGCTTTGACCCATATACGATCCTGTTAATTAGAAGGTTCAAATCTTAAAGTTACATCAGGAAGATTGGCAGATGGTAATAGTGTATCCAATGGGTTATCGTAAGAAGTTTCCTGTCAAAGATTCACGGGAATCACAATGATCTTTCTTTTCCTAATGAACAACTTCAGTTAAGAAGCCAGAACAGCATATTGCCAAGAGGAACAAGTTAAAGCTTTTCCAGACATTTGAAAATAGGTCATTTTTATTTTTATTACTTATTAAAATCTATAATGTAATAATTACTACTTATTAAAATCTGCTCCACTTGTTACAGGTAATTAGTTCTTACATCTGTTTAAAATTAATATAATGTAAGTTCCATAAAATTAAACACTATGAGGTAAAATGTATTGTAGAATTGTAATTATTTCTGCTAATTAAACCTAAAAATCTCATCTGTTGAGAGTTAATCGCTTCATGCATAAACTGAATTTTCTGAGAATTGTATATATTGGTAATACCTCACATAGGCAAGGATGGAACTTAATACAAATACCTCCTAATTCTTATCTTTATAATATACTGCATATGATCTTTAAAAAAAAAAATTCTAATACATTCCCCTTGAATGTATCTGTTTTTGCTTTTGGTGAATAGCATGGGAACAGTGAGATGCAATTTCAGATTATATCAGAAAGAAAATGCAAACCAGAGAAATCCTTTTTTTTTTTTTTATTAACGTTCATCTGAAAATATAATTTCTGTGATAGAACTAAAGCAGTTCAATAGCTGTCTAGTCTTATGAACGAGCAGATGTCAAAGGCTATGTTAGTTTAATGCCTATTCTTATTGAGTCGAAAGTAATAAAGCACCTTTTTAACTTATCTACATAATTATACTAATGACTGCTTTAGACTGGAGAATGTCATATTTATTTATTTATTTTTGTTTTGATGTGGGATTTTAACTTCTGTTTAGCCATCTTGTTAATATGCCTCCCAGGACTTCCTTCCTTTCCTTCTGGCAGGCTGCCTGCCTGCCATACTTTGGAGCTAGCTGATGCCTCTAATGACCTTGTGTCTGTCTAATGACTAATATTGTTGACAGTTCACCTGATTTTCTTACCACTTGAATGACACATTATACAATTATGCTTCTCACTCTTTAGCTGCAATGTTGTCATTTTTATTTTAATATTAGCTTCTCTCTATTGACAGTTATTTGGAAACAGTTAATATCAAGGACTTGATTTTGTACAGACATGATCAAAGAAACATAAATTTAAAACAATTATTTTTTTATGGGCTCAGATAAAAAAAAAGGAAAGTACTTGTTCAGTACTGTGTTCTTGATTAATTGTTAACCAGTGCATTCATTATCTGGCGTTTGGTTGTGTTCAGTGTCAATAAATGTTGTTAATGTGAAACAAAACAAGCCTTGAGCCCATCTGTAATGGCTGAGGTCAATATTGACTAAGCTAAAGCAAGCATAGATGGCTTCGATATGGACAGTCACATAGATCTACAGCGGGACAAGCCTGTTTTATTTTACCTGCAGTTATATATTTAATTCTTTAATGAATACACATATAAAACCGTCATGTGTTTCACATGATAGCGGGGCTTTCCTGTCACCATGTGTGTGCTGTGTGACTGTGCTGTTCACTTTCCGCAGCTCTCCTATGAGGCAGACATGGTTAAGCTTGAAGATCAGGTAAAAGAATGTGGAAAACATTTGCTCCATGTGGATGCAGGGAAGTTATTCTGTTCAGTCTGCAGCAAGGTTTTAGACTATGTTAAACACAACACATAGCCGACCAAAAAACAGAAGGCAGCAAGCAATGCAACAGCTAACAATGAAAATCAAAAATATGGATCGGTCAAGACTGGGTGGAAGCTTTTTATACTGCACACATTCCTCTCAAAAAAAAGTGACAATCCCAAAATGTGAAAGTTCCCAAATGAGCACGTAAAAATTGGGCTATGTACTTAAAGCAACTCAACTGTGACGGATCCATCTCCCCTGGGTCTTTGCATAAACAACAACATGACTATCATTGTGGATGAATGTACAGACAGCTTGAATAGATATTAGGTGAATATTCTATTGCAGCTGATTCAGCTTTCAATCAAATGCCAGGTCGCTGCAAGATTCGTAGAAGCAGTGGAGTTTGAATGTATTAATTTTGCTACTGTTTCACAAGCTTTTTTAAAAACCCTTGTCCAATATGAAATAAAATGTTCAGATATGCAAAGTGCAGGCGAAAGTCATTCAAAAACAGTTTGGTTTGTATTTCAACCAACTATTCATGTGACTTGCTGGGCACACATAACAACATTACCTGGGGAGTGTTGGCACCCCCTTTTACTGAAGTGAACCATCTATGTGCTCTAATAAAAAGTTTTTCTACAAACCCCCATTCAAACTTGCTGGTTTCTGAGACCTTATCGACCGTGATGTTCAAAACCTGACATTACCTCCAGAACCTGTTGTTACACAATGGTTCTAAGCCGTTGAGTATTACAGCAGTCATGTCGCTTCTTATAAGGGATGAAACCGAAGTGGATGATGAAACTGATGTTTTAGCAGAGCTCAGTGTTTTGCTGCTGGCTGAATCACTCATGGCAGATTACATTTTTGTACAATCATAAGCAACACCAATTGTTGAGACCTTACTGACTTTTGAATCACTGTCTACTTTAGCAACAGAAGAATATAATATTGCATCATAATTACTTGCTGAACTTCATCATAATGAGAGGAATGCATCAGATAATTGAAATTGTCAAGTTTTTCACAACTGCGCAGCTAAACTGTAGGGTTTCATTAAATACAGACAGCCAGGATCCATCCTCTCAAGCAAGTTCATGTACTCTCCCACAAATGTAGTGACTGTGAATAGAGCATCCTACCACTGAGTCATCACTTGAAGGTGAGTGGGCAGTTTACTTGGACAATGTAAAGGAACTTCCAAGTAACAATGAGGTATCGCTCTTAGCCAGATTGCTGGAGTCATTAATCCCATGCAATTCAGTTGATGCTGAATGCAGCTTTTCTAAGTGCTAACCCCACAATGCTGCTATATGTCATTGAAAAGTGTAAAGATGCATGCAGTAATGAACTTTATTATGACTTAAGCATTTTTCTCGAATAGCAGGAGTATTTGTATGAAGATATTGGCATTAGGCTTAAGGACCGAAGTTTACCTCAGAAGGACACAGACATTTAAGCACACTGTTTTCATGAACTGTTAAGCAGAGTGCAATTAGGCAGCTTTTTTCTTTTGATTGCGTACTACTGCACTACAAAAAACGTGTTAAGTGGGTTTTTTTCAAGCGTTTTTTTCAGCTAGAAGGCATAGAAAAGCACAGAAAATTTTAATGAAAATAGAACATGTGGAACATGTAAATTTAAAATGGCATAATATAAAGAAGAACTTGGTAAAACAAGCCAGCTAATAGTGGAAAACTCTGGTTTTGTGTGGAAGCTTATAGTCATAACATAATAGATGCTGTCACTTAGTATCAGTTTTTGGCAACAGTGTAAACAACAATCGCTGGGAGACCAATAACAGGGTTTATGTCGCCCCAAAGATGTATGTTCTCGGCTCAGTTTGACAAGGAGTGTACTTCCTGAGGCTGAAATGAATGGCTGAAAAAAACAAAAAAACTATATGAACATAATTTAGATCATTTATTTACCACTACGTAATCAAAGAAACTATAAAATGATACCGCAAAAGTCTACTGAAAGCCATAATAATAGTACAGCATTTCATGTTAAATTTGAGTTTTTGTCAGTTTTCCTTTAAGTATATGGAAAACTACAAAACGGTATTTAATTCAGCATGTTAACATAGTATTATTCAGCAGGTTTCATTTGACTTTATAAAGCAACATTAGTTAATTCTATTGGGTAATGCAGAACATTTGGCCATTTGTACACATGCCCTCTAAGCTAAATAAAATGTCAAGAGGAAGGGCAGATAAATAAATGACTGTAATAGCAATCTGCTGAAGGGTAGAGTTATTTTTGTTTCTGAAGTTACAAAGTAATCCTGTTTAGTTCAGATAATTGTATTAAAATAAAAAAGGCTGCAAAATAAGGCCTAAAAAAGGGCATAGAGAGGCATGCTTCTTTTAAGTGTGTATAATTTAATGCAGGGGTTTTCAACACAGGGTTACTTCTAAGGGTCATAGGGGGTATGCACGATGACTCAGAAATGCACAAATAAAAATGAAAGTAAAAGAAAATCATGTTTTGTTTTGTTTTTTTAACGGTATTAAATCACAGATTTAAAAAAACAAACAAAAAAACAATCGATCAAGTCCACATTTTCCACCTGTACGCATGCGCGATTTCAGTTGCGTGGATTTCCAATCTGATAAAGCAGGCGTCTGGCTATTGTGCCTGTGGAGAGCACTCTGTGCTGCTCATGATCTTTGCTGTTTTCAACTTGTCGTATCAGTGAAGCACAGTGTTGCTGCACTTTTTTAAAGTATAAATAAGAACATAAGAACATAAGAAAGTTTACAAACGAGAGGAGGCCATTCGGCCCATCTTGCTCGTTTGGTTGTTAGTAGCTTATTGATCCCAAAATCTCATCAAGCAGCTTCTTGAAGGATCCCAGGGTGTCAGCTTCAACAACATTACTGGGGAGTTGATTCCAGACCCTCACAATTCTCTGTGTAAAAAAGTGTCTCCTATTTTCTGTTCTGAATGCCCCTTTTTCTAAACTCCATTTGTGACCCCTGGTTCTTGTTTCTTTTTTCAGGCTGAAAAAGTCCCTTGGGTCGACACTGTCAATACCTTTTAGAATTTTGAATGCTTGAATTAGGTCGCCACGTAGTCTTCTTTGTTCAAGACTGAACAGATTCAATTCTTTTAGCCTGTCTGCATATGACATGCCTTTTAAGCCCGGAATAATTCTGGTCGCTCTTCTTTGCACTCTTTCTAGAGCAGCAATATCTTTTTTATAGCGAGGTGACCAGAACTGCACACAATATTCAAGATGAGGTCTTACAAGTGCATTGTACAGTTTTAACATTACTTCCCTTGATTTAAATTCAACACTTTTCACAATGTATCCGAGCATCTTGTTAGCCTTTTTTATAGCTTCCCCACATTGCCTAGATGAAGACATTTCTGAGTCAACAAAAACTCCTAGGTCTTTTTCATAGATTCCTTCTCCAATTTCAATATCTCCCATATGATATTTATAATGTACATTTTTATTTCCTGCGTGCAGTACCTTACACTTTTCTCTATTAAATGTCATTTGCCATGTGTCTGCCCAGTTCTGAATCTTGTCTAGATCATTTTGAATGACCTTTGCTGCTGCAACAGTGTTTGCCACTCCTCCTACTTTTGTGTCGTCTGCAAATTTAACAAGTTTGCTTACTATACCAGAATCTAAATCATTAATGTAGATTAGGAATAGCAGAGGACCTAATACTGATCCCTGTGGTACACCGCTGGTTACCACACTCCATTCTGAGGTTTTTCCTCTAATCAGTACTTTCTGTTTTCTACATGTTAACCACTCCCTAATCCATGTACATGTGTTTCCTTGAATCCCAACTGCGTTCAGTTTGAGAATTAATCTTTTGTGCAGGACTTTGTCAAAAGCTTTCTGGAAATCTAAATAAACCATGTCATATGCTTTGCAATTATCCATTATCGATGTTGCATCCTCAAAAAAATCAAGCAAGTTAGTTAGGCACGATCTCCCTTTCCTAAAACCATGTTGACTGTCTCCCAGTACCCTGTTACCATATAGGTAATTTTCCATTTTGGATCTTATTATAGTTTCCATAAGTTTGCATATAATAGAAGTCAGGCTTACTGGTCTGTAGTTACCTGGTTCAGTTTTGTTTCCCTTTTTGTGGATCGGTATTACGTTTGCAATTTTCCAGTCTGTCGGTACCACCCCTGTGTCAAGAGACTGCTGCATGATCTTGGTTAGCGGTTTGTAAATTACTTCTTTCATTTCTTTGAGTACTACTGGGAGGATCTCATCCGGCCCAGGGGATTTGTTTATTTTAAGAGCTCCTAGTCCCTTTAACACTTCTGCCTCAGTTATGCTAAAGTTATTTAAAACTGGATAGGAACTGGATGACATGTGGGGCATGTTGTCAGTATCTTCCTTTGTAAAAACTTGTGAAAAGTAATCATTTAACATATTTGCTATTTTTTTTTCTTCCTCTACGATTTTGCCATTTGTATCTCTTAAACATTTAATCTCCTCTTTGAATGTTCTCTTGCTGTTGTAATATTGGAAAAACATTTTGGAATTGGTTTTAGCTCCCTTAGCAATGTTCATTTCTATTTCTCTCTTGGCCTTTCTAACTTCCTTTTTGACTTGCGTTTGCAGTTCCGTGTACTCTTTCTGCGTACTTTCTTTTTGGTCCTTTTTTAATGCTCTGTAAAGTGCCTTTTTTCGCTGAATATTTTTTTTAATTGATCTATTAAACCATTTTGGCAATTTAGTTTTACATTTAGATTTTTTTTTTGGTTTTTTTGGGTTTTTTTTTGATTGGTTTTACTCCAATCTACTTCTGTTAGTCTCCGTTTCATACCTTCATAGTTTGCTTTTCTAAAATTGTAAACCTTAGCTTTAGTCATTACTTTTGGGGTTTTAAAAAACACTTCAAATGAGACCATGTTATGGTCTGAGTTTGCCAGTGGTTCTCTGACCTCTGTTTTAGTTATTCTATCTTCGTTATTTGAAAAGACTAAATCAAGGCATGCCTCCCCTCTAGTGGGTGCCTTCACAAATTGTGTTAGGAAGCAGTCATTTGTCATTTCCACCATTTCTATTTCATCCTTCGCGCTACCCACCAGGTTTTCCCATTTTATTTGGGGGAAGTTGAAATCCCCCATTAGTATGGCTTCTCCTTTGCTACACACATTTCTAATGTCATTGTATAACAGATTATTGTGCTCACCGTCTGAATCTGGCGGTCTATAGCATGCTCCTATTATTATGCCTTTTGAATTTTTGTCTGTTATTCTGACCCATATTGATTCGGTTTTATTTTCTTTGTCCAGGTTTAACACCTGGGCTTCAAGACTGTTTCTTATGTATAGCGCTACCCCTCCTCCTCTTCTGTCCTGCCTGTCTTTCCTATACAGTGTATACCCACAAATATTATATTCGTCCCCATCACTCTCAGATAACCACGTTTCTGTAACACCTATCACATCATAGTTACCTGTTAGTGCAGTAGCTTCAAGTTCTAGAATTTTGTTTCTGATACTTCTAGCATTTAGATAAATACATTTAATGGTTGTCTTACCTGAGTTGTTGTTCTTGTTTTGATGCGGTCTCCCTTCTGTTTTTTTGTTGATTTCTCCCCCCTTCCTTTCTAGTTTAAATGCTTCCGAACCTGCTCGAGGATCTTTTCTCCGAGTAGACTAGTTCCCTTGTTATTTAAATGCAGTCCATCCCGTCTATACAGATAGTCCTCGTTGTAGAATGTGGTCCAATGATCAAGATAGGTGAAGCCTTCCCGTGTGCACCACGTCTTCAGCCATGCGTTTTGATTAATTATTTCCAGCTGTCCATATGGTAGTGTAGTATACCAGAAAATACCACAGTTTTGGTTTTCTCTTTTAATTTCCTTCCTAGCTCTCTGAATTTATTTTGCAGGGATTTTGGTCTGTCTCTTCCAATGTTGTTTGTACCGATGTGGACGACTACTACCGGGTCGTCTCCTGTTCGTTCTAGGAGCCTGTCCACGTTCTCAGTGATGTGCTTGACCGAGGCTCCCGGAAGGCAGCACACTGTTGTAGTAAGGGGGTCCAAACTGCGAACTGAACTTGCTGTGTTTCTCAATATGGAGTCCCCAACAATCATGACCTCCCTTCTTTTTGCTGTCTGGTCACCACTGTCAATAGGGTCCTGGATGTTGTTCCTTTCATTCTCTTGTTGTTGGTTCTGCTCATCACAATTCTGAAGTGACTCAAATCTGTTGGTTGTTTTGATTTCTGGTGGTGGTGTTTGACGAAGTTTCTTTTTTTCCCTGCTTCTGCCTACCTGAACCCAGCTGTTCTGACCTTCTATCTCCCTGGTGGCTTTCAGTCTGTTAGGGGTGATGCAGACTTCCATGAATTGTGGGTGTGCCAGTTCCTCAAGATCCTGTTGCTGTCTCACTTCTTCCAGCTCCATTTCTAGCATGCTTACTAGTTTATGCAAATCCTGGATCGCGCGGCACTTTACGCACACTTGGTTTAGCTCCGCTGGGTTTTCTCGGATTTCCCACATCAAGCAGGTGTCACAGATTACAGGCTTGAAGACCATGTTGAGGTTTTTTTTTTGAAGTTTAGTTTCTTCTGCAACTGTCAACCTGCTTTCAAACTGCTTCGAAACTGCTCTGTACTTTTCCACGCCTGTACTTCTCCCACTCGCTGTCGCTTCCACTCGCTGTCGCTGGGAAGACTGCCTCGTTTAACTGCGTTGTTCTGCTGTGCTGTTGGCTCCTCCCCTCGCCCGTGTCTCAAAACGGCGCTGAATTTGAATCAGCTGCTCCGAGTTTCAGCTTGTTTGTTATCAGAAAAACACACGCGGCTGTTTGACTTTGAGCTGCTGCTGTGTTTCCCCAATGTCCTCTGTTTTCTGATTAAAGCAATTCAAGATGCAATTTCTCCTTTCTGCTTCGAAACTGCTCTGTACTTTTCCACTCCTGTACTTCTCCCACTCGCTGTCGCTGGGAACACTGCCTCGTTTGTGCTCCGATAAACATAGATACAATACTCAGACTTTGATGGTTTTTGTTGTATTTATTACTGCGGCTGTATTTAGCAATATCGGCTGGTTAAATATGTTTTCCGTGTTTGAAATGGATGAATTTATTACTTGCAAAAGAAGGGTACTTTTTAATGCCGGCTTTAATGAAAACAACTTTATCATTGTTAGTTATAGTTTATTCTTGAGGTTAATGGTACTGACTGTAAACATTTTAAATGGCACGCAGAATTATGAGGTGGGAAGTGTAATGTGACAAACATTTACAGTGCAGACTGTTTTGTACAGAATAGAAAGCGAATGCTTTTCCAAAGAGATTCCTAAATACTATCTCTTAATTCTGTGCACCCAAAGACATGTAATTAACTTTTAAGAATGAAGCCTACTGTTTGGTATTCTGTCTTAAAGCAGCAGTTTGTGAGCCCCTCCCAGACTGTTGTGAACAATGAATATTAAGTAAACGGGAAAACACGTGTTAAGCAGATTATTCTGCCTTTTATTGCAACTGTGGTACCTTTCAGTGAGCGGAAATTGTAAAGGGTACTTTAGCTGAATCCTCCTGACAGAAGGGGTACAGTTTCCAAAAAAGGTTCAAAAACCCTGATTTATTGTATGAAGTGGCAAATGCAAATAGCATTCTGTCATTATTTTAACATAGAAATAGGCAAGAAAAGGTGTTGAAAATAATTAGATTTACAGTCGAAAAATGAACTTGAAAATTATTCATATTAAAGTATCTATTTAAAAAAATGCTCTGAGCCTTCTAACCTTATGTTTGGTTGAGGTTATCTGTTGTCAGCATACTGGTATATGTATTAAAAAATGTACCTGTTATTACAGAATATAAGCATGGAAGATATGTGTGCATTACATAAAGTGTTATACATTTTTTATAAGTGGTGTTATATGTATAGTAAGGCACCACTACAAGCATTCCAAAGTACATGATTTCCATTACATGAGAGTAGATGTTAAACTTCATGCTGATTTGAACTTAGCTCTCACCAAGATAAGCACCAACTAAGACGTAGCTTTACAGTAAACTAATGTGATCCATCTGCATCTCCATCCATTTGTGTTGTTTTCCATCTGATGATGTAGATATCCTTTTGTCACCACTACAAGTATTCCAGAGCACACAGGCTAATTGGGTTATTCTCTGCAGGGAACAAAGCCCCCAGCGACGAAGGCGTATGTCCGTACATGTTTCACACTTGACATTTTTTATATATCTGGATAAGAGTTTATCCAATTAGGATGCGTTTTCATAACATTATTTAGCACATGTCATTGAGAGTATTTCATTATTTCTGTGTCTGTCTGTACATTTGTTCATCTGTATGCCGCACTTACATTGTGCAAAACGCTAATTGAATTGTGATAAACTCGTTGGGCTATAGGAGGTGTCTGTATATCTGTCCATGTGTATTTACATCAACCACACTCCCCCCCCCCCCCCCCCCAAGATACTGTTCATATTCTTTACTCTTTTTACCTAATGACATCGAGGTATTAACTACCACTTATACAATTTACATTAAAGTGTTCATTGCTATTTCTTTTTCAACACATTTCTGTGCCTATTGTTATTATACTAAATAACCAAATAATATACTCTCTGCCCAGCAACTGTCTTGCCATTCATTTTGAATTTACAGCTGTGGAAGGGGATGTATGTTACAGATATACTAATTACATATTGTATTATCATCTCTCCATTTTTTTCCCATTCAGATGGATGAGTACCTGTTTCTCTCATTAGTAAAAAAAAAAAAAAAAAAAAAAAAAATCCTATGATTTATCTAGTTATTTTTAGTGGACAGTATTACAGATTTTGTGGGAGTCTTTCTCAAAAGAGCATAGCCTTCTAATCCAAATTAGATTTCTGTTTGTTCTTATTTGTCTGGTCTGTATTCCCAGCTCCCAGATGCAAATTGACAGCATTTTATGATATACTTTGCAAGTTAGCCTTTTTGGCATTAATTAATTTAGTTAATTGGTTTTAATTAAAAACTAAAGGCCCGATGAGTAATGTTTTGGGCCTGTTTTTCTTTCTTATGAGATCATATTTATCAGTTCACAGATGTCCACTGGTAAAAAAATGTATTTAGTTTTAACTGCATTCATTTTGTGTGTGTTTCAATATGTTTGATTTATTTTTGAAAATTGTTTCAGAATATTAATAATTATACTGATAGCAACACACAGGCATACACACCATTTTGCTAAGTTGCAGCTTTTGGTATCACTTTGGAGGGACTGGAAAATGTAATTTTGAAATTGTACTTTATTAGATAACAATTCATTACCAAAAGCTAGTCCATCAGGGCTTCTATCTGATGCTAGAAACCTATTCTAACGTCAGCCCATCAGCTGTGATTCAGATCAATCTGCTTAAGTACCAGGTTTGTCATGTACACCCTTGTAAGCCTGTCAGTGTCAACTTGACTCTTGTAGTGCAGATCAGCATATCATCTTATTCACTACTGATTGTCCAATATGTGCAGTACTATAGGCAGAGTATATACTCAGATCAGCCTATGATGCATTTAGTATTTTAACAACTAAAAGCAGCTCACACTAAACTGACTGCTCCCTGCATTAGCATCTTGGCTCATTTCAATTCACGTTGTCCTGATAAAAGCAGCCATGACACAAAAAAGCTTTTTTGTTCTGTGTATATAAAAGAGATGGAGTGAAGGTTCTTTTTTTAATATAAACTTGTTGGGACTATACGTTAAACACCCAAAAGATAAATACAGAATTTAAATACGAATTATTTTTTAATACAACAGTGACCTCTTGATGAAGGATTTATAGTCCAGATGTTGACCTTGACTTTTCTTAACGCCCTACGGCTCGAGAGAACTCCTGTTGGGGAAAACACAGCACTATATAAAAGCTAAAGTATTTATATTTATAAACCAGGTTTAGCTGGGCTTGACTTTTGCTCAATTCCAAACATTGCATTACTGACCATAGTTACTCAGTTACCAACTCGTCAGAAGACACCATTTGGTTACCACAAATGTCATCTTTGCAATGAACATTTGGCACTTTTCAAACAAGAACAGCTAAGAAGAGAACACGCTGTTACTGTTGCAGGCAACTTTGCTGATATTGATTGTTAATGGAAGGCTGTCACAGACTAGGCACTATATAGGCATGGCATTGTCCATGCTGTTGCGCTAACAGGAAATTTTAAGAGAAAAGAAAAACGGAGTCTGATGCATGTGAAAAAGTAATTGTGTATATAGCACATCCCATAAGCTTGGTGGTGTTCTGATTTCTAATTACTACCAGCAGGAGGTTATTTGAAGAAATATAGCTTGCACTAGATTAAATGCAGATTGTGTTTTCTAATGTTAAGGAAGTGGGGTTCCAACAACATGTGATCCATTCAATTACTATGTTTGTGCAAGGATACTTCTGTAAATGTGTACTATATACAATACAGGAACCTTTTATTATTGAAAATAAAATAACAATACACTTTATTTAAAGTGATTTAAATCTATATCCATTAACTTGTGTCTAATTTAAATGATGTATTAAAAGAAGCAAGAATTACTTTTTTAGATCGTTAAAATGTTGCACAAAAAATATTACAGAACATCAACTAAGTGGAACCCCAGTGTAAGGAGAAAGTTGTTGTTTAAAGATGGATGGTTTTAGTTAAGGACAGACATAGGTTATGCAAAGATAATCCTTTTATGGGGAAAAAAACATAACCTCCTTAGCCATTAAGCCCATTAAGCACCTGCTCATCCTACCTTTTTGAACTGTTTTACATGTCTTTCTGTGATGATTGCAAAGGTGGCAGGCTTTGAATTTTGATTGATCAACGACTAGATGTGTTTAATGTAATCTGGGCCATTACAGCTTCAGCTTGCCTCCTGAATTGCTAATCAGGAGAATTGTTTCTATATGTTTACACATTCAGATGCTGTAGTTCTGTCAAGTGTGATATCTCACTAATGATGACGAATTAGAAAGATAATTAAAGCAACATTTAAATCATATACATGTACATTATGTCAACTAAAATGTTTTGCATAGCTTTGTCATAGCTTTGAGTAGGAACAGCAGAGTATGGATGCAGAAATACATTTCTGAATTTTACTTTTAAGTTGCTGTTGGATAATTCAAAGGTGATGCCAAAATATATAAAGATTAAAGGAAAAGATAACTTATATACAGTAATTTTCAACCCCCCCCCCCCCCCCCCCCCCCCCAAAGAAAAAATAGGTCTCACCTGTTTACAAACACAAAACATAAGCAGTGCATTTTGTTTATTTGTGTTATACATTTTTCAATATTCATTGTCATAGTTAATGATACAGCTTTCAGTCAAATTACAGTCAAGCCTGCTTAAGAATTTAAACAACTTGATCCAAAGCATGGTATGCCATCACCACATGAATCTCTTCTGACTGAGTTGGGAGTTTTTTTCAGACATCTACTGCTTGTTTATTGAATATTGAAAGTATGAAATAATATGAAAAAAACTCATATTAATGATTTAACTTGATGTAAATAATAATAATAATAATAATAATAATAATAATAATTTAAGTTTCAATAGTACTAGTGTAAAACTAAGCTTTTCAAATGCATCAAAATGTCCTGATGTGTATATATTGATAATTAATCGTGCAACAATGCAACCAGATGTTTCTGGAGCAACACACCCACTGCAGTATGTTCTGTACACATACTATATACATTCAGTGAACTCATTCAAGAGAAATCACACATAAAAAAGTAAGTGCTACACAGAGGAGAAGGAATAAAAAAATGGTAATGATAAGCCATATTGGTTTAGATTTGGTGGATTTGTTTGCCATGTATGTATGCATTTCTCCATATTTTGCAACATGTATAATTGTGGCCGTTGCTTACATCTGCTGTCTGCTTGTGATTAACGGCTGTTAAATTGACAACTCGCAGGCACTCAAATTCCTGGCTGTTTTTTCTTTTTTTTTGCTGGATAACTCTTCAGCTTTAGAGGATGAAACGAACATATCACAGTTTGAAATGTTGTTTAGGAATGCAAAGCTTCATAAAACATCCACAGTATTGTCTTTTTGTTTTATTCAACAAATGCCAAGTTATTTTTCACTTCTGCGGATTTAAGAAGATTCAGTCATTTATGGTTGAAAGCTGTATCTTGGCTTTAAGCAAGGATTATGTGTAGATGATATAAATTAAAGTACTTGAATAAAAGAAACAAATAATGGATTTGCAAACTGCTGTAATTTATTAAAAATATCAACTGTAAGCTATTCCTACTAATATTGACTATGAGCTATTTTTTAAATTTTATTTTATCTTCTGTTATGGTAATTTAAAAACAAACAAAAAAAAATCTCAATTTGGTCAGGATATCCCTTGCCGTATTAAACTTGCAAACATTGTAGAATTTTGTGAATATGAATTCGAATCTACTGATAATTCCCCCAAGCAGTTGCCTGATCTGTCTTTGCCAACTCGTTATTAAGTTGTCATTACCTCTTCAATGTATTCCCAGCGACAGCGAGTGGAAGCGACAGTGAGTGGGAGAAGTACAGGCGTGGAAAAGTACAGAGCAGTTTAGAAGCAGTAAGGAGAAGTTGCATCTTGAATTGCTTTAATCAGAAAACAGAGGACATTGGGGAAACACAGCAGCAGCTCAAAGTCAAACAGCCGCGTGTGTTTTTCTGATAACAAACCAGCTGAAACGCAGAGCAGCTGATTCAGATTCAGCGCCGTTCTGAGACACGGGCGAGGGGAGGAGCCAGCAGCACAGCAGAACAACGCAGTTAAACGAGGCAGTCTTCCCAGCGACAGCGAGTGGAAGCGACAGTGTGGGAGAAGTACAGGCGTGGAAAAGTACAGAGCAGTTTAGAAGCAGTTTGAAAGCAGGTTGACGGCTACAGAAGAAACTAAACTTCAAAAAAAAAAAACCCTCAACATGGTCTTCAAGCCAGTAATCTGTGACACCTGCTTGATGTGGGAAATCCAAGAAAACCCAGCAGAGCTAAACCAAGTGTGCGTAAAGTGCCGCGCGATCCAGGATTTGCATAAACTAGTAAGTATGCTAGAAATGGAGCTGGAAGAAGTGAGACAGCAACAGGATTTTGAGGAACTGGCACACCCACAATTCATGGAAGTCTGCATCATCCCTAACAGACTGAAAGCCAACAAGGAGATAGAAGGTCAGAACAGCTGGGTTCAGGTAGGCAGAAGCAGGGAAAAAAAAAAACTTTGTCAAACACAACCACCAGAAATCAAAACAACCAACAAATTTGAGTCACTTCAGAATTTTGATGAGCAGAGCCAACAACAAGAGAATGAAAGGAACAACATCCAGGACCCCATTGACAGTGGTGACCAGACAGCAAAAAGAAGTGAGGTCATGATTGTTGGGGACTCCATATTGAGAAACACAGCAAGTTCAATTCGCAGTTTGGACCCCCTTACTACAACAGTGTTCTGCCTTCCGGGAGCCTCGGTCAAGCACATCACTGAGAACGTGGACAGGCTCCTAGAACGAATAGGAGACGACCTGGTAGTAGTCGTCCACATCGGTACAAACAACATTGGAAGAGACAGACCTAAATCCCTGCAAAACAGATTCAGAGAGCTAGGAAGGAAATTAAAAGAGAAAACCAAAACTGTGGTATTTTCTGGTATACTACCGGCACCTTGCAAAGGACCATATGGACAGCTGGAAATAATTAATCAAAACGCATGGCTGAAGATGTGGTGCACACGGGAAGGCTTCACCTATCTTGATCATTGGACCACATTCTACAACGAGGACTATCTGTATAGATGGGATGGACTGCACTTAAATAATAAGGGAACCAGTCTACTTGGAGAAAAGATCCTCGAGCAGGTTCAGAAGCATTTAAACTAGAAAGGAAGGGGGGAGAAATCAACAAAAAAACAGAAGGGAGACCGCATCAAAACAAGAACAACAACTCCTGGTAAGACAACCATTAAATGTATTTATCTAAATGCTAGAAGTATAAGAAACAAAATTCTAGAACTATAAGCAACTGCACTAACAGGAAACTATGATGTGATAGGTGTTACAGAAACGTGGTTGTCTGAGAGTGATGGGGACGAATATAATATTTGTGGGTATACACTGTATAGGAAAGACAGGCAGGACAGAAGAGGAGGAGGTGTAGCGCTATACATAAGAAACAGTCTTGAAGCCCAGGTGTTAAACCTGGACAAAGAAAATAAAACCGAATCAATATGGGTCAGAATAACGGACAAAAATTCAAAAGGCATAATAATAGGAGCATGCTATAGACCGCCAGATTCAGAAGGTGAGCACAATAATCTGTTATACAATCACATTAGAAATGCGTGTAGCAAAGGAGAAGCCATACTAATGGGGGATTTCAACTTCCCCCAGATAAAATGGGAAAACCCGGTGGGTAGCACGAAGGATGAAATAGAAATGGTGGAAATGACAAATGACTGCTTCCTAACACAATTTGTCAAGGCACCGACTAGAGGGGAGGCATGCCTAGATTTAGTCTTTTCAAATAACGAAGATAGAATAACTAAAACAGAGGTCAGAGAGCCACTGGCAAACTCAGACCACAACATGGTCTCATTTGAAGTGTTTTTTAAAACCCCAAAAGTAATGACTAAAGCTAAGGTTTACAATTTTAGAAAAGCAAACTATGAAGGTATGAAACGGAGACTAACAGAAGTAGATTGGAGTAAAATAGAGAAAACACCCACAGAAGAAGGATGGTTGTTCTTCAAAAATGTAATACTAGAGGTGCAAAACAATTACATCCCTAAAGTAGACAAATCTAAATGTAAAACTAAATTGCCAAAATGGTTTAATAGATCAATTTAAAAAAATAATCAGCGAAAGAAGGCACTTTACAGAGCATTAAAAAAGGACCAAAAAGAAAGTATGCAGAAAGAGTACACGGAACTGCAAACGCAAGTCAAAAAGGAAGTTAGAAAGGCTAAGAGAGAAATAGAAATGAACATTGCTAAGGGAGCTAAAACCAATTCCAAAATGTTTTTCCAATATTACAACAGCAAGAGAACATTCAAAGAGGAGATTAAATGTTTAAGAGATACAAATGGCAAAATCGTAGATGAAGAAAAAAAATAGCAAATATATTAAATTATTACTTTTCACAAGTTTTTACAAAGGAAGATACTGACAACGTGCCCCACATGTCATCCAGTTCCTATCCAGTTTTAAATAACTTTAGCATAACTGAGGCAGAAGTGTTAAAGGGACTAGGAGCTCTTAAAATAAACAAATCCCCTGGGCCAGATGAGATCCTCCCAGTAGTACTCAAAGAAATGAAAGAAGTCATTTACAAACCACTAACCAAGATCATGCAGCAGTCTCTTGACACAGGGGTGGTACCGACAGACTGGAAAATTGCAAACGTAATACCGATCCACAAAAAGGGAAACAAAACTGAACCAGGTAACTACAGACCAGTAAGCCTGACTTCTATTATATGCAAACTTACGGAAACTATAATAAGATCCAAAATGGAAAATTACCTATATGGTAACAGGGTCCTGGGAGACAGTCAACATGGTTTTAGGAAAGGGAGATCGTGCCTAACTAACTTGCTTGATTTTTTTGAGGATGCAACATTGATAATGGATAATTGCAAAGCATATGACATGGTTTATTTAGATTTCCAGAAAGCTTTTGACAAAGTCCCGCACAAAAGATTAATTCTCAAACTGAACGCAGTTGGGATTCAAGGAAACACATGTACATGGATTAGGGAGTGGTTAACATGTAGAAAACAGAAAATAGCTATCCTTTACTGTTATATCGATGGAAACAGCGGTGTACCCAGGGATCAGTATTAGTTCCTCGCTAAGATTCCTAATCTACATTAATAATTTAGATTCGATATCAAAAAACAAGCAAAGCAGCAAAGGTCATTCAAAATGATCTAGACAAGATTCAGAACTGGGCAGACACATGGCAAATTACATTTAATAGAGAAAAGTGTAAGGTACTGCACGCAGGAAATAAAAATGTACATTATAAATATCATATGGGAGATACTGAAACTGGAGAAGGAATCTATGAAAAAGACCTAGGAGTTTTTGTTGACTCAGAAATGTCTTCATCTAGGCAATGTGGGGAAGCTATAAAAAAGGCTAACAAGATGCTCGGATACATTGTGAAAGGTGTTGAATTTAAATCAAGGGAAGTAATGTTAAAACTGTACAATGCACTAGTAAGACCTCATCTTGAATATTGTGTTGCAGTTCTGGTCACCTCGCTATAAAAAAGATATTGCTGCTCTAGAAAGAGTGCAAAGAAGAGCGACCAGAATTATTCTGGGCTTAAAAGGCATGTCATATGCAGACAGGCTAAAAGAATTGAATCTGTTCAGTCTTGAACAAAGAAGACTACGTGGCGACCTAATTCAAGCATTCAAAATTCTAAAATGTATTGACAGTGTCGACCCAAGGGATTTTTTCAGCCTGACAAAAGAAACAAGGACCAGGGGTCACAAAGGGAGATTAGACAAAGGGGCATTCAGAACAGAAAATAGGAGACACTTTTTTACACAGAGAATTGTGAGGGTCTGGAATCAACTCCCCAGTAATGTTGTTGAAGCTGACACCCTGGGATCCTTCAAGAAGCTGCTTGATGAGATTCTGGGATCAATAAGCTACTAACAACCAAACGAGCAAGATGGGCCGAATGGCCTCCTCTTGTTTGTAAACTTTCTTATGTTCTTATGTTCTTATGTTCTTACTAAACATATGATAAAGCTTATAATACCTGTATCCTGCTAGGATGGCTGGTTAAACTCACCTCCCTGCCATTTACGAGACACACCTGTCATTGCAGCATGTGGGCTCCCTACCAGTAGAAAGATTGTAGTAGCAGACCATTATTCCAACCGTGCTTTGAGCAGACGAGTAAGGAAATGGGTGAAGATGATCTCCGGCATTTAACCCAAATTTAACCCAAATTCTCAATTGGAAAGAGATAGGTACAAAATTGTCACCCTCAAACCAGTAAATATTTGTGTGCTCTGCGCAGCTTTTAAAATGCCTCTTTTATAACACTGTGCTCGCACGTACAGTTTGTTTATTTTCTGATCTCACACTCATTCCTGAAGCCATTGTTTTCCTTACTTTTTTGTCTGTCGCTTCCGGTATTCAGTGGTTAATGCTGTGTTCTTGTTCCTATGAACCAAGTGAATGAAAAGGTCATTTTCATGTGACCACCTTTTTATTGAACATTGAGTGCACAAAACAAGTCTCAGTGCTACTGAACTTTCTCACCTAGCTTCACACTGGAACAATCACCATTGTTTTGCCTTTGCATTTTTCTACTGCACACGTCAACATTTTTTTACCAAAAACTTGCTTCTCAATCAAACAATGGTACTTGCTGCCTTAGCAGAGTGTCTGAGGAAAATCTTTTTGTGTCGTTGAAAACTGTCAACTACACAGAATACTTTCAATGTCTCCATTAGCATAGAGAAGCAACAACATACGCCTTAGTTTGAAAAAACATTTTAGTGGTGTTGCTATCCATATTTCATTTACTCCATGCCAAAAATGTAAAAACTCTTCTCTACTCTTAAATAATAGCCTGCACTAATGAATGCTCATGTTTTAAGCACTCATTTCCTAACTCTGTTTACTATCAACTAGACAATGTACTTTTTTTTTTTTTTGTGTGTGTGTGTGTGTGTTTAGAATTTTTAACAAACTAATTGCAGCCCAGCGTTCTTTTGATCAAATAATAGATCTTAATAATAGAATAATATATACTGTGGTAATATAACTTGTATTATACAACTTTAGGGTGTTTTTTTTTATATATATAGAAATTCTAGTTGTCTTTAAAAAAAAAATAATAATAATAATTTCCGATATCAAGGTTACCATTGTGTTTGTTTTGCAGGTGCCATGGGAGGCGAATGATCATTAATGTTTGAATAGAAAAGTAAATAAGCAAAGGGTACATCAGCACTACATGAAAAATAAAACATAAACTATCCCACCTTGCTGTTTCGAATGTATTTGGTTATTGTATAATAATCTGTGTGCGACCAAACATCTGCATAATGCCAACATTGCTATGTCCAAAATTACTGCTCTTAAGCATCTCTTCTGAGCAGTTTCAATTCTTCCTCATTAACACAGTGTGACTATTTCAACATCAGATTGTTTAGAAACTGACAGGGAGATGGAATTTGTGGCCGAATTCGACTTTCCCACTCAAGTAGATGATTGTGCATGTGTTGTGTCAGGAAATGCAAATGAAAACAAGAGACAAAGGATGAAAACATTTAATATTTGGCAGTACGTCCAACCGGCCTCACAACCACAGACCACGTGTAACCATGCCAGCCCAGGACCTCTACATCTGGCTTCTTCACGGTCTGAGACCAGCCACTCAGACAGCTGATGAAATTGTGGGTTTGCACAACCGAAGAATTTCTGCATAAACTGTCAGAAACTGTCTCGGGGAAGCTCATCTGCGTGCTCGTCGTCCTCACCAGGGTCTTGACCTGACTGCAGTTCGGCGTCGTAACCGACCACTGGCACGCTGGAGAAGTGTGCTCTTCACGGATGAATCCCGGTTTCAACTGTTACAGGCAGATGGGAGACAGCGTGTATGGCATCTTGTGGGTGAGCGGTTTGCTGATGTCAACGTTGTGAACAGAGTGCCCCATGGTGGCGGTGAGATTATGGTATGGGCAGGCATAAGCTACGGACAACGAACACAATTGCATTTTATCGATGACAATTTGAATGCCAGAGATACCGTGACGAGATCCTGAGGCCCATTGTCGTGCCATTCATCCGCCGCCATCACCTCATGTTTCAGCATGATAATGCACGGCCCCATGTCGCAAGGATCTGTACACAATTCCTGGAAGCTGAAAATGTCCCAGTTCTTCCATGGCCTGCATACTCACCAGACATGTCACCCATTGAGCATGTTTGGGATGCTCTGGATCGACGTGTACGACAGCGTGTTCCAGTTCCTGCCAATATCCAGCAACTTCGCACAGCCATTGAAGAGGAGTGGGACAACATTCCACAGGCCACAATCAACAGCCTCATCAACTCTATGTGAAGGAGATATGACACACTGCATGAGACAAATGGTGGTCACACCAGATACTGACTGGTTTTCTGATCCACGCCCCTACCTTTTTTTTTTTAAGGTATCTGTGACCAACAGATGCATATCTGTATTCCCAGTCATGTAAAATTCCACAGATTAGGGTCTAATTAATTTATTTCAATTGACTGATTTCCTAATATGAACTGTGACTCAGTAAAATCTTTGAAATTGTTGCATGTTGCGTTTATATTTTTGTTCAGTGTAGGATCATTCAATAAAGCATGTTAAACACAAACATTTAGTGAACATTAGCCACTAATACAAAAATACAATTTCTGGAAGTTTAACAAACCATCTTTATATTAAAAAAAAAAAAAAAAAGCACTTAACAATTTCAAATATTTGTTCATGACAAAAGTGCAGGCACCTTTACATTAAAAGTCTGTATACATTTAATATGTTAAAATATATATTCATTGACGAAAAACCGTTATACAGTAACTAACATAAAATATAAAGTCAATAGCCAGAAGACGATGTCATCATTTCCAAGAAACTACAACAAAGGAAATACAGTGGCTTGCGAAAGTATTGACCCCCCTTGGCATTTTTCCTATTTTGTTGCTTTACAACCTGGAATTAAAATTGATTTTTTGGGGGTTTGTATCATTTGATTTACACAACATGCCTACCACTTTGAAGATGCAAAATATATTTTATTGTGAAACAAACAAGAAATAAGACAAAAAAAAACAGAAAACTTGAGCATGCATAAGTATTCACCCCCTCCAAAGTCACTACTTTGTAGAGCCACCTTTTGTAGCAATTACAGCTGCATGTCTCTTGGGGTATGTATCTATAAGCTTAGCACATCTAGCCACTGGGATTTTTGCCCATTCTTCAAGGCAAAACTGGGTTGTTGGGTTTGCGCCAGACATAGCGTTTTCCTTGATGGCCAAAAAGCTCAATTTTAGTCTCATCTGACCAGAGTACCTTCTTCCATATGTTTGGGGAGTCTCCCACATGCCTTTTGGCGAACACTAAACGTGTTTGCTTATTTTTTTCTTTAAGCAATGGCTTTTTTCTGGCCACTCTTCCGTAAAGCCCAGCTCTGTGGAGTGTACGGCTTAAAGTGGTCCTATGGACAGATACTCCAGTCTCCGCTGTGGAGCTTTGCAGCTCCTTCAGGGTTATCTTTGGTCTCTTTGTTGCCTCTCTGATTAATGCCCTCCTTGCCTGGTCCGTGAGTTTTGATGGGCGGCCCTCTCTTGCCAGGTTTGTTGTGGTGCCATATTCTTTCCATTTTTTAATAATGGCTTTAATGGTGCTCCATGGGATGTTCAAAGTTTCGGATATTTGTTTTATAACCCAACCCTGATCTGTACTTCTCCACAACTTTGTCTCTGACCTGTTTGGAGAGCTCCTTGGTCTTCATGGTGCCACTTGCTTGGTGGTGCCCCTTGCTTAGTGGTGTTGCAGACTCTGGGGCCTTTCAGAACAGGTGTATATATACTGCGATCATGTGACAGATCATGTGACACTTAGATTGCTCACAGGTGGACTTTATTTAACTAATTATGTGACTTCTGAAGGTAATTGGTTGCACCAGATCTTATTTAGAGGCTTAATAGCAAAGGGGGTGAATAAATATGCACGCATCACTTTTCCATTATTTATTTTTTAGAATTTTTTGAACAAGTTATTTTTTCATTTCACTTCACCAATTTGGACTATTTTGTGTTACATGAAATCCAAATAAAAATCAATTTTAATTCCAGGTTGTAAGGCAACAAAATAGGAAAAATACCAAGGGGGGGTCAATACTTTCGCAAGCCACTGTAGCTACAGAACAGTATTAAGAAATATGGAATACCAAAATCCACAATCAGAGCAATAATCAAGAACTACCGCAGAGCAAATTAAACTGAAATGCTTGAAATAAGTGGACATCCATAGAAAAAAAAAATGTCTGAGTAGCTAAGAGAGTGTTTTAGCAGTTCAGGGACTGAATAAATTAAGAATTATCATAAAAGCCTGAAAGCTGTAATAAAAGAAGAGGGAGGACATACAGTGGCATGTCAGTATGTTTTGTCACGAACCAATACTTTAAATAAAATTGTTTGTTTATGATTTTTGATAAAGATTATTAAATGCTTGTCCTTAATCTATTACCTTGAATTACGGTATGAACGTAGGGTGCCAATACTTTTGTCTGCGACTATAGTTATGGGAAAACAAGCAATTCTACTTGCTACATTAGCTCACGTATAATTGGCTCACGTATAATTTAAAGTCTAATGCATTTATTATTATTCCTACAGATATGTATCCTTATTTTTCAACATGGTATTCTTTTTATTTTAAACCTGGGGGGTAGACATTTCTACATCTTTTCATTTCATTCAGTGCAGTGTCCCTAAGGCTGGGGGCTACATGATTATAAAGCAACCAATTTTGTCTATAGACGTTAAAGAAGTCTTGTTTAATAAATAAAAAATGCATACATACTACACGCGATCTGATTCAAGCATTCCAAATTCTAAAAGGTATTGACGATTTCAATCTGGGGAACTTTTCGACCTGAAAAAACAAACAAGGACCAGGGGTCACAAATGGAAATTAGATAAAGAGGCATTCAAAACAGAAAATAAGAGGCACTTTTTTACACAGAGAATTGTAGGAGTCTGGAATCAAATCCCCAGTAATGTTGTTGAAGATCCTTCAAGAAGCTGCTTGATGAGATTCTGTGATCAATAAGCTACTAACAACCAAATGAGCAAGATGGGCTGAATGGCCTCCTCTCATTTGTAACCTTTCTTATGTTATGTTGTTCTTATTTTTGTACGCTGGGCTCTGTTATCTACAGATTAGACCTTTTCTTGAAGTAGTTAGCCAGTATTTTAAAATTCCATACGCATCTTGTTGTGTTTAACTGCTTGCAGGACATACTCGTAAATTTGGTCGAACCATTCTGCAAAGTAATATTCATGCAGTGCTGATGTATGACAGCTGATTTATGCTGTTATCCAAGTGAAGATTATGGGTCAATAAGGTTATGGCTAGATGATCATAAATATGATATTAATCCTTCAGTGTTGCTAATCTTACAATTTAATCATATTATAATAACAGCCTAATCTTCCCATGTGATTGATTGAGGTTAGGTTAAAATTCAGTTTTCAGTTACCTACTTCCAAGCAGTAAAAATAATAATAATAATAATAATAATAATAATAATAATAATAATAATAAACCGCAGTGGTTTTATTTTTACTATTGTGTGTATACCAACACAAAATACTGCTATGTATATTTTGATCTGATTTTTATGCAAATATGAGTCAGACATAGGTACAGTACTGTAGTGCACTTCAAGTGACACCATCTGAAGAATGGGATGTTTAGAACATGCACACATAAACTGTAGAGTACTAGAAATGTTATCCAAGCCAATGAAAGTTTGTAGAGGATTATTTCCTTTTTGTGGTTGTAATATTGTCTGAGGTTTACATTTCCTTAAAAAAAAAAAAAAAACTTATCTAAACAAATCTATGTCCAATAGCAGGCACTTTAAATTCTTGGAAAATAGAGCACCGCTCAGGGGGATAAGAAATGGTCATGCACTGTATCTGTGTCTACTGTTTACCAGCATTTAAGTAGATATTAGTTGTTTTAACCTTAACAGAGGGCTTGAGGAAGGAAATAAGTGCAATGTGTACAGAAAGTAACTCATGTGTTTTATACAGAAAATTGCAAAGATGTGAGGAATGCATTTTCTTGCTTATTAAAATGTTTTGTCTGTATTTAAAGAATGTACCTCCAGAAATGACCATATAGGTTTGTATACATTCATTCTTTAGTTAGAATGCACTGCGGAGCATTGTTTATGTCCACTACCTTAACACAATTTCAGCGCCCTGTGAGTGCGTTTTAAACACATGAATCGAATGTGAGTTATCTCTCTGTGTTATTAATTTCACTCTTCAGTTGTTGTTTTCCATTTAAAAGATTTATGATTTGAAAGAGCTATTGCACTACATAGAGTCAGCCATATGTAAGACCCATCACTTAAGTTTAATAGCTGTTTGATAATTTCTTCTTTGATATAACCCTTAAAAGTACCACATTACATGTATTTACCTCATAGGGATGTCTGCTTTGTTTGTATGTTTTCTACATCTCAGTTTATTGCACTTGCAGAAGTTTGTTGTTGGCAGACGCATGTCTGGTAGAGTAGTTCATTTTTACTGGATTGCATATTAACATCAAGGACTGTAATAGCAAACGTATACCTGTGTGGCAAAATGGGATTAGGATTTATTCAACAGTATATTGTGGAACTCAATAGGACGTTGAATGCATCATTTGTTTTTGTTAAATGTTCAGTGCTTGTTTGGTATTAAAACTAGTATCTACACACAAACCATGTTGTGCATTATATTTTGTACTTCCTGTAGGTGCCATTAAGCTAACTTCAGTTCAGGAAAATACAAAGAGAGAGGAAAATGAATTATGATTTAATTAGGAGTAGGTCATTCTGAGTAAATATAGGCAATTTTTAGTATTTGTAATAAAATAAAAGGTTATGTAGTCTGTCAGTTAGCACGTTTCATACTTTTTATTAGGAGTTAAAGAGGCACCAGGTTATTATTGTTGAGATCCTAAGGGAAATGCTAAAGTTTTTCTCTACTGATGCTTAAGTTCAAGACTTGCCTGTCAGTCAATGTCTTGGAGTTGTTTGTCTTCCAGCTCCCTACTGCCTCCTTTGCAACATTATCAGGGGAGGTCCACGAGCCCATTAGCTGGCCTGGGATGACTTCTAACCGCTGTCAGAAAAGGGGACATCCTGGGCCACATTCTCTACTAATGTATCATTCAGTAGATTCCTCGTCATCCTTTCTGCCTTGTTTCTTTAATCCATCATAACACAGTTCACTTGTGTCTTTACAAAAAAAGCTTTGTTGTGTTTAAAAGTCATGTTAATTCATTACTTCAAATCAGGGGACACTATTTTCATTCTGAGAAATGTGTTGGCTTAATTATTAGTTTTTAGATTGTTGCTTCAAAAGCACATAGAAGAGGCTTATCTGCAAGGCCTGAGCTTCCAGTTTCTTTGAGCGCACCTGAACTGTGTTTAACTTGTCTTATAACTGATTTCTGGTCTTCATCGACAGTAACAGAACATAGTGTACTAGCCATGTGAATAACAAAGCTGTGTGACGCTGAGTGATATTTAACTATTATAATTGTTATAGATTTCTTTCCATTGCACGCAACAGTTGCTAACTGGCACACTTTTTTACAGGAGGCAGTACCAGAAACTACTGGCAGCCATGTTACTGCTGAAGAGAGAAAGGAAAAGGTGCCAAGCCCACATCTCAGCCAATTGGTGGTTTTAACAGCCAGTGGAACACTGTATGGACTTGCGGAAAGAGTGGTTGCTACAGAATCCTTGTAAGATTTATTTCACTCTACTTTAAAAAATGTATTAGCTGCATGAGCAAATGAAAACACATGTCGATTTGTCACTGTAATTGAGCAGTAATCCTGTTGCACCTGCCAGTGTAATTCCTTGATTGAATTTCCTAAGGTGTAAGTGTTATGCTTAGTCACTGCCTTGCAGAGCATATTTGACTTTATAGGGTTTGGACTACAGTGTAATGCATCTGTTAAGGTCTTGCTGCGGGGCGCACCTACTATTTTGCCTACTCATTGGCAGTAGCACAATGGTTATAAATCAACATTATGTGAAAAACATGTAGTTTATACAACTGACAGTGTTGGATCAGTGTTTCCTGTGGTGCTATATACCACGGCGTACAATTATAGTAATGTATAGCATGGTGGTGTTTCACCCTTTGACATATCAAATAACTGTGAAATATCAAGGGTAGTGAATCAATCAAATACTATAAACACGGTCTTACCATTAATTAACCAAACATCAGGAATAATCAAACTGTAAAATAAAGAAGAAATGTAACTGTTGTGTTACTATTACTTAACTGACTGATTTTGCCTTCTTTCTCAGACATAAAAAAGTTCAGTTTCAAAAGTTTATTTAACTTTTTTCTACTCGCCCTTAGAACAGTATTACAGAATGCCTAATTTCCTAAAATTACCAATTAACAGCTATTTTAAAGGTTATGCCTTTTGTGACAAGTAATGGATTTATTTCCATAATGGAATCATCACTGGACCTCCTAAAGGTGTGCAAAGAAAGATTGGAGTTAAAAGGGTACAAAATTAAACGTAAAAGGAAATGGGTTTGCTATCAACATAATAACCAGTTGTATGTACCAAACTAGATAAAGTACAGTTTATCTTCAATTTAGGTAACTTATTTCTCCTTAGCTGTATGCATTAAGTTAAATATAGCTGGTCCTCAGGCCTGATTTCATGTTTTTCATTTTAAGTATCATTGTTCCTACAGTAAATAGGTTATGTTTATTTATCACACTGCTTAGTGCCGGAAGGGCCACCATATCCTTAATGGTCCTTGGTGCACGATTCAGTCTTTTAACACATGACATGCACATCTGAACCACTCATGTCAACACCTATGGAAGCGGCAACTAGCATGGAACTTCTTTAGGCTTCTCAAGGCACTTTATGAACACTGAATTTTATAAACTGTTGCAGATCTATATTTACTACATACAATACACTCACCACCAAAACTGCTCAGAAGACTGGTTCTAGGATTTTTTTTGTACAGTGCTAACATGGCTTGCAGAAGACTGAGGTTCAGATCTTATTATAATGCACACATCAATTAAAGGGTGAAAAGAAATCATACCTGCACTTCACTGCTATTATTTGGTTTTAGCCTGTCTTTGGCGGTTTGATTTTATTCATTGCATAACTTTTGCAATATCTTGGATATTGTTTAAATAATTCAACGTGTATGCCTTTCTCTCTTTTGCATGGTCATCTTAGTGTTGTAGAACCCCATACACAACGTGTATGCCTTTCTCTCTTTTGCATGGTCATCTTAGTGTTGTAGAACCCCATACACAACGTGTATGCCTTTCTCTCTTTTGCATGGTCATCTTAGTGTTATAGAACCCCATACACAACGTGTATGCCTTTCTCTCTTTTGCATGGTCATCTTAGTGTTATAGAACCCCATACAGAAACACAATACTTTCTTTTTGTGTATTTGCTGTGTCCATATTGCAGCAATTTCTTTTTCAGCATAATCCTGATTTCTTTTTTGTTCACATGTAAATAGAGACAGTTATACTCTGCAAAGCTCGCCAGGAGAAAAAAGATGTTTCTTATAAACACCCCAGTGTAACGTAATGTGTTTGTTGTAAACTTTGAAGGGTGTTCTGTAACACTTTAACTTTGAATTAGCAAGAGTGTACATTAAAGTAACTCGTGTCCATAAACCACTCAAGTGAACGTGAAGGGCAGAGAGGTTCCAGTAAGAGTAGTTCAATAAACGTAACTGCAGTGTAACAGGAATCTTTTCATAAATCTCTCCCATTTCAATAAGCTCCTAAGTCGTAGTCTTCAGAATTAAGTTTTGAATTAAGTAGCATATGTTCGTCTTCCCCAGTCCTTTTCAGAGATCTGGTAATTCTGCAACAAGTGTCAAAGGCTTTGACACATAATGTGACAGCGTTCAAGTATACAGAGCTCTGCAACAATGGTGACCTACCTACCCGCCTACTTTATTACACAAAATGCAGTTGTTCCTTCCTAATCACGCAATGCATGCCTTGGTTTGCTCACATAATTAGAACAAATTTGCTTTAAGAGTGCACTTGGTTTAGACCTTTTCAAGTGGTTGCTGTTTTGATCAGTTTTTTGATGGGGAAATTAGAAAAGATGTTTTAGAAATCACCAATAGCAAGTGATTTTATTCATACAGTAGATATTCATTAATGCCTAATAGTTTATTTTTTATATATATTTTTTATATATATATATATATATATATATATATATATATATATATATATATATATATAAATATAATATGTATGTTATAAATTGTAATCTGTTTCTATATACTGCTGATGAAAAAATGTAACGAGTTGTAGGCAATACTTTAGCAGAAATACTACAAAGTGATTAATTATTGAGCAGCTCTGAAACATTATGCATTAACATCAATAGCGATGATCAGTTTAATTTGTTGTTTTAATTAAACCTGTTTCAAGGAAAATTCTGATGTAAATGTAATTTGCAGGGTGTTTCTGGCTGAGCAGTTTGAGTGTCTTCAAACTCATCTTGACACTATGATTCCTGCAGCGAAGAAGCCCTTTCTTCAGCAGTTCTATTCCCAGGTAAGACTTTATAATCATTTATAACTTCACAACATGCCTACTGTACAACTCTATTTTTTATTGACTTCTTGCATAAAGACTGTAGGGTTTTGTAGTCAGAGATTTAAAAATTAAATAAAAGCTCTTTGTTTGAGTTCTATACTGTCTAATGTTGTTGTGAAGTAATATAATATGTTTCAGTGTGAGCATGTTGATTCTGTTATCTAATACTATAGACCTGCTCTAAAACAGAGTTAGTCATTTTTCGGACACATCTAGTGAATTTTATCCAAATATGAGTGATAAGTTTCTTTTAATGCTCAAATATAAGTGATACGTTTCTTTTGATTATCAGTATGTATATACATGTATATACACTTCTCTTAACTGTTATTACAGACTGTATCAACTGCCAGTGAACTGCGAAAACCCATTTACTGGATTGTGGCTGCCAAAGCCATAGATTATGAACAGATGCTGCTGCTTATGGCTGGAGTTAAATGGGACATAAAAGAAATTATGTCGCAACACAATATATACGTGGATGTCCTTTTAAAGGTAATGTTTCAGGGGAACAGTTGCCATTGCACAGTACATTCAGATAGGATTATCAGTCAAGTAATAAATGAGCCTATGTGAAATAATCATTTTGAATAGGCTGTTTAGGACTTCAAGAAATGTGGGGCCTGCTTGTAATTACTTGTTACATGAAAGATGTGCAGGTCATAACGATTCATTGAGCAGAATGACTATTTGAGAAATCATGGAACACATTTGTATTAAATGGCTGAAAACTTAGGAACATTTCTTCCATTTGCATTCGCTCTGCACCTTTTACAGTCATTTTCAAGACATAGTGTTTCAGTTTAATTGTATCATGGGTCATTACATGCCAGATCTACCTGTGCCTCCTCTGCCACCATCTATGATTTTTGTGTAGGGTTAAAATAATTATCTTTCCTAGTGCTGAATATCAAATTATTATGTCCTGTAATGTACAGTTAGTTCTACAAATAGAAAATAAGCTTTCAGATGAAAAAAAAAAAACCAAAACAAAACTGAAAGGTGTGTTGTTAAAGTTCCTGGGTAGTGGTGGGCTTTTCTTTCTAATGTACCAAGTCCCCTGGGTGATTGTTTCTCTGATCGTTGACTGGCAAGCACCCATAGATTGAGCACCATGTCTCGTTTCTCAGTGGTGCCTCAGACGATGGAGGGTTGGCGGATCTGCGTATACCTGAAGTAGTGATCCTATTCTAAAGAGGTCTCAAAACTTGCTTCTGTATAAGCAAATTATGGGGTATGTTTGTGTGGTCTCGATATTGACGAAGATATAACACTGTAAATGTCAAATATAATATTCCTGATTCATGATGTTTATTTTACATATGTCAGGCTAATAAACATTCAGATAATGAATCCCAATTGACAGTCCTGTTCTAACAAGTCAACAACCATGCTGCGTTGTTGGTGTCTATTAAAAGCTTTGCAGAGGGTAATAGCTGCTGATTTGGTTCTAAGATATTGTATAAGATCTTGCCCCCAATTGAAAACATGTTCTAGGAAATAGCACAAAAGAGGTTAGAGATGTCTGAGAAATATTTACTTGTACAATGTAACATTAGTTTTGGTACCAAAGAAATATGCAAATGATTCCCCCTTCAAATTTAATTTGCCTCTGGCATGTCACATTAAAACATTACTCGTTAGATTAGAATAGTATTGCCTGTGTTAAGAGTGCTGGAAATCTATACTGAGTGGCTAAGGATTATAAATGCAGATTGCAAGGCATTTAAGACTTGGTGCAGAGCAGAAGGTTTCCTTAACTATTATCAAGCATGGGGTCTCTTTGTTGCACATAATTGTGTGTAGGCTACAACAGGTATTAAAAAAGAACAATGTGTGGGTCAGTGCATTCAAATTCCCACCTGTGCTCTTTTCGAAATAGCCAGAATACATGTATGTATTGAGTTGTATGTCCAGTATTTGTGATAATACAATATTTAAGTTGAGAAATGGCATTTATGCTTTAGAGACTATCATTTAAAAAAGAACAATAATACTGCTGATGATTTAAAAAACATAAAAAATGAAGAGAGAAATATGTGAGAAAGCTGAAGTAGTTTTAAGAAGTAGTTCTCTCACATTTTAATGTCATATTAAACCAGATATGTGGGCTAAGGTTAAAAGTTAATCGCTTAGAGGGATCTGCTGTCCCCTTTGATGTAATAGAGATTACAGAAGATTAAAGAAAAGGGTGAGTGAGGTGCTGAAAGATTTATACTGTAGCAATTGATACAGATTTGGGTTAAAAAATCAACTTATTTGGATGGAAATCTAATCTAAATTCAATCACTACCTACTTACTGTATTCCATTTTGAGTTTACAATTTAAAATGCTAAGCACGGCACAGGTTACATGTCAACTGACTCAAGTGTAAAAAATGAATCTGAACTTATTTTCTTTGCCTTATTCGAGGTCTGACAACACTGCGTCTTTTTTGTTATTTTGACCAGTTGTCATTTTCTGCAAATAAATGCTCTAAATAACAATATTTTTATTTGGAATTTGGGAGAAATGTTGTTAGTAGTTTATAGAATAAAACAAAAATGTTCATTTCACCAAAACACATACCTGTAAATAGTAAAACCAGAGAAACTGATAATTTTGCAGTGGTCTCAATTTTTTCCAGAGCTGTATGTGTGTGTGTGTGTGTGTGTATATATATATATATATATATATATATATATATATATATATATATATATATATATATATATATATATATACACAGTACCAGTCAAAAGTTTGAGTATACCTGCTTGAAACCACATTTTTTATGATTATCTATGCTTTTAACTGTATAAACTTGTCTATAAACACTTAATATTTCATTATATGATACGTGTACTTATATAAGCTGATAATCATAAGTGAATTGCATTCCATTTTTTTTTTTTAAATGAAAATGTAAATCGTGTCAATTTCAATGAAATGGTCATCCAAAGCAAGGGGATTTCAGTCTGAAGCCCAAGTCAGTTAAAAGTCTGAAATGTGTATAACACGGTGTTAGAACACTGGCCTAAGTATAAAAGTGTCTTTGTTAGATGTTCTCTGAGTTAACTAGCATGTTACCTAATTAATCTTTTGTCACCAATTACTGTTAACAGATGAGGTTCCATGATTACTACAAATATAGGTAGCATAGGCACAAGTTTGTCATTCCTGAATGTAAGGGAGCAGAAAATGGCAAAATACGCTCAGTTAAGCAAAGAAAAAAGACAGTCTGTAATTACTTTAAGAAATGAAGGTCAATCTTTAAGACAAATCTCAAGAACTTTGCAAGTGTCTGTAACTGCTGTGGCCAAGACCATCAAATGATTGGAAGAAACTGGCACTCATGAGGACCGAACAAGGTCAGGCAGGTCAAGGGTGACCTCAGAATCAGAGAACAAGTTCATTCGAGTCACAAGTCTGCGAAACTGGCAATTAACTGCCCCTGAAATACAAGCTCAGCTAAATGCTACTAGAAGTACGGATGTTTCAACATCAACTGTTCAGAGGAGATTGCGTGAAGCTGGCCTAACTGGAAGAATTGCTGCAAAGAAACCGTTATTAAGAGTGCAGAATAAGAGGAAGAGACTTGCATGGGCCAAAAAACAAAGAAACTGGACGTTTGAGGAGTGGAAGTCGGTCTTATGGACCGATGAGTCAAAATTTTGGTCCAACCGCTGAGTATTTGTAAGACGCAGAGAGGGTGAGTGCATGAGTTCTGCATGTGTGGTTCCCACTGTCAAGCATGGAGGAGGCAGTGTTATGGTCTGGGGTTGCTTTGGGGTTGCTGTGCTGGTGATCTTTACCAAGTCCATGGCAAGCTCAACCAGCATGGCTATCATAGCATACTTCAGAGGCATGCCATTCCATCAGGATTATGGCTAGTTGGGCAGTCCTTCATTCTTCAGCAAGATAATGACCCGAACTATCTGGCGAAGAAGGAAAGTGAAGGACAACTCAATCTAATGACCTGTCTTGCCCAGTCTCCAGACCTCAATCCCATATAACTTGCATGGGACGGACATGACAAAAGAGTTAAAGCAAAGCTACCCACAAGTGCCCTAAATCTCTGGGAATGGCTGCAGAAGAGCTGGGAAGACATGTCGGGTGATTTCCTGCTGAAACTTGTTAACTGAATGCCTCGAGTTTGTGAAGCTGTTATTAAGGCAAAGGGTGGCTATTTATCCAAGATTTAGAGACAATTTTCAATTTTCTTGAACATTGCTTTGATGCTCCTTATGTTGTGTTTTGTATATTGTAACATGTGTTTTCATTTTCAAGTATTTACAGAAACGTGTACGATGTAAAACATTGTCAATTAAGAAAAAAACCTAGTTTCCAGCAAGTGTACTCAAACTTTTGACTGGTACTGTGTGTGTGTGTGTGTGTGTGTGTGTGTGTGTGTGTGTGTGTGTGTGTGTGTGTCTATACACACACACACACACACACACACACACACACACACACACACATGCAGTGGTTTGCAGAGGTATTCACCCCCTACCAATAATGTCACATTTTGTTGAATTACAAATAATCTATGCACAGTTTTTCAAACACACTTTTTTTATTCAAAGCTGTATTAGTTAAACTGAACACTGTTATATAAGGAGGGGGTTAAATGTCTGCAAAACTTGCAAAGAAAATGTACAAAATTAAATTTACTGATTGAATAAGTATTCAGCCCCTTAAGTCAGTATTTGGTAGAAGCACCTTTTGCAGCAATTACTGCGATGAGTTTTTTTGGATAGGTCTTAACTAGCTTTGCACAGTAGGATGGTGCCCGTTCTTCACAGGAAAATTGATCCAGTTCTGATAAGTTTGTTGGGGATCGTCGATGGTCTGCAATATTCAAGTCTCGCCTAAATTTTTGATTGGCTTTAAGTCGGGACTTTGACTGGGCCACTCAAGAATATTAATTCTCTTCTTTTTCGACCACTCCAGTGTGGCTTTGACTTTGTGCTTTGGGCCATTGTCCTGCTGAAATGTGAATTTCACTTAGCTGGCTCAAACAGGTTTTCCTCAAGGATTCGCCTATACTTTGCACCATCCATTCTCCCCACTATCCTGACAAGCTTCCCAGTCCCTGCTGAAGAGAAGCATACCCATAACATGATGCTGCCAGCACCATGCTTGACAGTTGTGATGGTGTTGACTGGGTGATGTGCAGTGTTGGGCTTGCACCAGACGTAACGCTTGGAATTCAGACCGGAAGGTTACATTTTTGTCTCGCCTGACCACGAAACCTTTTTCCACATGCCTGCAATATCATCTACATGCTTTTTCACAAACTCCATACATGCTTTTAGATGAGACTTTTTGAGTAATAGTTTCTTTCTTGCCATCCGTCCATACAGGCCAACTTTTTGTAGGGACCGGCTTATTGTTGCTGTGTGAACACTGACTCCCATCTCAGACACAGAGCTTTGCAGATCTCTCAAGGTCAATGTTGGCTTTAGAGTGACATCTCAAACCAGTTTCCTGTTTGCCTGGCTGATCGGTTTGGGAGGGTGACCTGATCTGGGTAGTGTTTGGGTGGTTTGATGCATCTTCCACATCTTAATGATGGACTTCACTGTGTTGAGAGGAATAATCAGCACCTTTGAAATTTTCTTCTACCCTTTTCCTGCTCTGCCTCACTACCACTTTATCCCTGACTTGTTTCGAATGTTCCTTGGTCTTCTTGGTTACTTTGTTGGATCACTATGTGAGTTGCAGCTTGAAAGTCTTTATATACAGTGGCTTGCGAAAGTATTGACCCCCCTTGGCATTTTTCCTATTTTGTTGCCTTACAACCTGGATCATTTAATTTACACAACATGCCTACCACTTTGAAGATGCTAAATATTTTTTATTGTGAAACAAACAAGAAATAAGACAAAAAAACAGAAAACTTGAGCGTGCATAAGTATTCAACCCCCCAAAGTCAATACTTTGTAGAGCCACCTTTTGCAGCAATTACAGCTGCAAGTCTCTTGGGGTATGTATCTATAAGCTTGGTACATCTAGCCACTGGGATTTTTGCCCATTCTTCAAGGCAAAACTGCTCCAGCTCCTTCAAGTTGGATGGGTTCCGCTGGTGTACAGCAATCTTTAAGTCATACCACAGATTCTCAATTGGATTGAGGTCTGGGCTTTGACTAGGCCATTCCAAGACATTTAAATGTTTCCCCTTAAACCACTCGAGTGTTGCTTTAGCAGTATGCTTAGGGTCATTGTCCTGCTGGAAGGTGAACCTCCGTCCCAGTCTCAAATCTCTGGAAGACTGAAACAGGTTTCCCTCAAGAATTTCCCTGTATTTAGCGCCATCCATCATTCCTTCAATTCTGACCAGTTTCCCAGTCCCTGCCGATGAAAAACATCCCCACAGCATGATGGTGCCACCACCATGCTTCACTGTGGGGATGGTGTTCTCGGGGTGATGAGAGGTGTTGGGTTTGCGCCAGACATAGCGTTTTCCTTGATGGCCAAAAAGCTCAATTTTAGTCTCATCTGACCAGAATACCTTCTTCCATATGTTTGGGGAGTCTCCCACATGCCTTTTGGCAAACACAAAATGTGTTTGCTTATTTTTTTCTTTAAGCAATGGCTTTTTTCTGGCCACTCTTCCATAAAGCCCAGCTCTGTGGAGTGTACGGCTTAAAGTGGTCCTATGGACAGATACTCCAATCTCCTCTGTGGAGCTTTGCAGCTCCTTCAGGGTTATCTTTGGTCTCTTTGTTGCCTCTCTGATTAATGCCCTCCTTGCCTGGTCCGTGAGTTTTGGTTGGCGGCCCTCTCTTGCCAGGTTTGTTGTGGTGCCATATTCTTTCCATTTTTTAATAATGGCTTTAATGGTGCTCCGTGGGATGTTCAAAGTTTCGGATATTTGTTTTATAACCAAACCCTGATCTGTACTTCTCCACAACTTTGTCCCTGACCTGTTTGGAGAGCTCCTTGGTCTTCATGGTACCGCTTGCTTGGTGGTGCCCCTTGCTTAGTGGTGTTGCAGACTCTGGGGCCTTTCAGAACGGGTGTATATATACTGAGATCATGTGACACTTAGATTGCACACCGGTGGACTTTATCTAACTAATTATGTGACTTCTGAAGGTAATTGGTTGCACCAGATCTTATTTAGAGGCTTAATAGCAAAGGGGGTGAATACATATGCACGTACCACTTTTCCATTATTTCTTTTTTAGAATTTTTTTAAACAAGTTATTTTTTTTATTTCACTTCACCAATTTGGACTATTTTGTGTATGTCCATTACATGAAATCCAAATAAAAATCAATTTTAATTCCAGGTTGTAAGGCAACAAAATAGGAAAAATGCCAAGGGGGGTCAATACTTTCGCAAGCCACTGTACCTGAGGGAAATTATCTATAAGTTAAACCACGTCGAGTACACACAGGCTGAAACCATTTCACAAATCTTGTGACTTTTTAGACAAATCATCTGCACCTGAGCTGATTTAGTGCTGCAGAAGCAAAAGTGTTGAATACTTACGCAACTGAGATTAATCTCTTTTTCTGTAAATCTTACTTATTTATATTCTAAATGCATTTTTTTTGCAGGGGGGTGAATACTTCCGCAAACCACTATATATATAATCTCATGCTAATCACACCTCCTGCAGTAGTGTTAATGGAATAATGCAGTGGACTTTAATAATTCACTCTAACATGTCGATAAAATACATATCAATACCACCATATCAATACCTCCCACAACATCACCTCCTCACTAGAGCAAATAGATATAAATTACACTGGTTCAATGTTGTCAAAGCTGAGCAAAGTGCCGGATATACAAACCATTCAATATGATCTACTGCTCTTGATATTCTTGTAAAAGCTGGCCTTGAAACACAGTAAGTAATGTCCATATAGGCCACAAAAAAATAAGGCATCCATCAGAAGCTAATGGCAAGCGTACCATGAAGAAAGAAGTACAGATCCTTACTGGCAATGGCAATGAACCATCCATATTCAAACGGTCCTTCGTCTACAGTAGAAATGAACCGGAGCAAAAAAATGATTATATTTTTTGCATTGTAAATGCTAGAAGTAAATCGTATTATTTGGCTCACTTCCACATGTATTTTTTATTACAAACACCAAATGATGAGCTTCATATTCCTATAATGTTGCATTAACAAGTAATCCTGATTGTAATGGATTCATGCTCTTTATTCTAATTAACGTCATAATCATGCGCTTTGTTCTATACATGGAAAACAAAAACCTGTTCAGAATCCAATTTTCTAGGTGAATACCTGTAGTTCCAAGATTGGAACACTATACTGCCCCTCTGTGTAAATGCATTTTCTATGGAATTTGGTGTTTTCAGACACGGACACACTTTTTTAAATTAGCATTCTTGTCTAAAAACACAAGACTTGCATATAATGACCATGTCTGAAGAGAATGTTCTTGACGTTTGTAATGGTCTTCACACTTTATTTATTTGCCTTTGTGTAAAAAAGGAATAGCCTTCAGAAATTATTAAAATGTTGTTTAAATCGAAGTAGTCTTAAAGAGGCAATGCTAGTTTTAAACCAGTGTCCAAACCTGAGCCATTTTTCAATGTCATCCACAAAAGAACCCTTCTCTACTGGTGACATTAGAAAAGGACTATACTTTCAAGGGATCATCTTAAACCAGTTGTATCATACCTAGGCCAGTTGTGATTGCAAGTTTTCCCAGGTGTCTGTTAATTCAACTGACCAGCATCAGATCAGGTGTCTGATATGCGAACCGTGTTCTTCCACCAGCTTTTTTGAGGACCCTGTTGTTGAATGATGATTCAAGGTTGTCTGTCTTCTTTCAGGAGTTTGAGCAGTTTAGCAAGAGACTTGGAGATGTTTCCAGGCAGGTGCGCATCCCTTTGCCTGTGTCTAATGTACTTTGGGAACACTGCATTCGACTGGCTAACAGAACTCTTGTGGAAGGGTAAATTACAACTTGTTTTTTTTTGTGTGATTCTAATGTCATTGCATGTGTTGTTGCAAATGAATAACCAGAACAGTGCAATGTATTTCAGTGCTTGAGCAGCAATGGGTTTGGAATATTACATTGTACATGTAAATGTATTCAAAATGCTGATTATCCATGTGTTGGTGTGCCTGATTATTTTGTCACATTTGACAGCTTTGATTAAATATGCCCTTGTTTAACTTGTGAAAGATCTTGCATGGGGCTTTGTGCCTTGTGTCAATCACGCTGATGATTTTTATTTAAAATGAATTTCTAAACATCAAAAAATAGTGTTTCTTTTAAAACTATATTTTTAAAAATAGATTTCTTATCCAAGGTTCATTTTGACAGAAAAATCAATAGTTATAAGTCGGTTATGATCATTTCGTTTTTTATCTTTCATCTATTTTTGACGTCTAGACGGTTTCTGGTAAAACCAAAAAAAGCGAACTGGGTCATTCCATGCCAACTCAACTAGTGCAGTTGCCCACCCGTCTCAGATTTTCCTAGAAAAATTCACCTGGGGGTTTTTAGAAATGCTGAGTTCAGTTTTAATTTCCCATTGACATGTGACCTTGCAAAGGTCAACCTAAACTGAGAAAGGGACCTTGACCAGAAAAATTACCCAGGGTGCAATTTAGATGCTACCATCATGTGTAGTACAAATGCAACTTCAAAAATCCAAAATCCCCGAAAACCATCATGTCCCCCCATCCAAGTTCTTACGGACTAAACTTGGTACAAATAGCAAAAATACAAATTTCAAGGGGGTATAATGACCAGTGGTGGGACTTGACACCCGTCTTGACACTCGTCAGGGTTTTTGTTTGTTTGTTTTTTAACTGTGATAAATAAGCTCACAGTGTTGTTCCACCACTCATACCAATGTATTATATACAATTAGACACACTGTAGAAATAATAAAATACTGTATTGAGACATTCAGCTTTTTTATTTATTATTTTCCTGCTACACCCACTGTAGCCACAGTCAGTTGTAAGTGGCAAATCACGTCTGAGTAGAACTGAACTCTAGTTCATGTCTTTTGAAATGGCAATTATTTAACCAACATGTTGGCTTCAAAGTGAGTGAGATGCGTGGCAGCATTTTAAAATATTTACTGAAGAGAAAACACTTATTAGTAGGGCTGTCAAGCGATTAAAAAAAATACTTAAATGATTCACTGAAACTCAATTTTGTACTGCGCAGCTAATGCTACTGTAGCTTTAACTGGAAGAGTTTGTGGTGTCTTGAGACAAGGGGGAGGGATCGTTACCACGCAGTACTTTGAGACAGTTTCTTAGAGCTCTGTAACTAAAAGCAACAAACCTGTGCCAAGGAAATAAAGAATATAGAACGGAGAAATCTTGTTTGGACATTGTTTATACACTTCACAAACCCGGCCGGCTCCTCTGAAGAGAACACCTAAACCTTACTGGCCTACACTACTACTACTACTACTACTAGTATTATTATTATTCAAAAAACAATCTATTTCTGGATTCTCTTTATAGTTTTTGTATTTATATTTACAATCCAGTATTGTTGTTAAATTGTTTGGACCATCTGCTAAATCACAATGGAGTCAGTTTATTACTCACCTTACTGCATTTAAAATGTTCAGTTTTACATAATTTTTTCATTGCTATTTAAATAATAATAATAATTTTAAATGCTCCTTTATTAATAACTTGAAATGTCCTAAATAAAACAAAACATTCACAGAGTAACTGTTATGTCCTCCATAATTGTAAATAATATTGTTTAAAAATAAATGTGACTATTGAAATAAAACAGAATTACAATGTTAAGGGATCTGCAGTCGGTAGCTATCCAGCAGCACTGGTTATAGTATCATACTATGGCTTGATTCATGGGTTTGCAGCTATCCAGAATTTCTAGGAGAGTACTCTGTCGAAACTGATGGGTTGAATTTGTTGTTGTATTGTTGTTGTCTGTCGCAGAAATAATACTAGGGTATATTTTGAGAAGTGAAAGCATGTTAGCACTCCAGTGGTGCATCAGACTAGATGCACTTCTGTGATAATAATAAACTTTTACAGCTTTTTGGAAAGGTGGTACTTAAAGGAAGGGCTGAACTGAGAGGGGTACATGGTTGCCTTAATATAAATTTTTCAAGACATTTTTTATTTTATGAGGGGATTGGTGCACAACCTGGAGTAAACAATGCAAGAGAGAGATTCGACATTTCTTGAGTGTGAAAAATAACTTAGCAGCCAAATGTGGCAGAGCAAAGCATGTCAAAATAATGACCTTGCAAGCTTTGGAAGGGAATACATTATCTTTTGCATTTCTGCTGTACAGACTGTCAAAAATGTTGTTTACTATGAGTAGTTTTGGAACCATACTGCATTCCCACCTGCTCAGGTCAGCCATTAAACACATGACAAGAACCATGTATTTGGAATTGTCAGAAACAAAGATGTGAAAAAGAATCATGATTTTATCTGCATCATTTTGCACAGCTAATCTCAGTGGCCCCCAATGGTAAAATTGGGTCAAATGTGGGTTTAATATTTGAGATATTGAAAAATAAAATAAAAAATAATAAAATAAAGTAGAAATTTGAAATGAGCCATTGCTTCCTGCTCCTAAAGACACCACCGGTCTTCTATAAATAAATCTCACTGCTATTACTGCAGTGTTTAATTAGCAACTTTGTCGGACTGGTTCTGTGAGCGGTCTCAAGACACCTCCATTCCTCCATCTGTATATATATATATATATATGCATGCATTGTGTGGTTTATGTTGGCTTCTTAGGAGCAGAAAATCTAAGGAACATGTTTTTCGAATCTGTCATGTCTTCCATCAGCTCAGAATGATTATACAGTAGCACAGCATGTGTGCCTCATTTGGTGTTTGGGTTCAGATATTAAACAGACTGGGGCCAATCTAAATGTGGTCTTTAATGCAGTGATTTACATGAATTACGTATGCAGTGGGATTTGTGAACAGGTGTTCTTTAACACAGGCTTGACTGTACTGGAAACATTTGAGTTTGTGCCGGACTCAGGCTGAATTATTTTTCTTGTTGTTTTTACAACATTCCATGCGGAAAGAATCAGCTCCCTTTAAGGTTGACGGCGTGTGAGGCATGGCAGCCCAGGACAAGCAAGCAGTGAGCAAAATTATTTCTGGCTCTGCTGGCTTTGTTGTACAAGGGTAGAAAACACAGAAGTATGCTGAACTGAAAAGGAAAACTAGAAGTAATGCTAATGTGTCCACTCTTGATATTTAGCCACAGGCATGTACTTGCTTCAGAGAGCGGTTGTCCAGAAAGTTTTCAGAATATTTACTGTACCAGACTTCAAGTTGTACAGTACATACAGGAAGTGGGGTGCTCGGTGCCGAATCACACTGAGCAGCATCTTGGCATTGGTCTGAATGTTTGTCCCCAGCTAGATGTATTAGCCACTGTACACTGGGATGTGCTGAACCTGTGTTCTTGCAAAGTTTCAAAATTTAAACGTCATACATTTAATTCACCAAGAAAGGGACTTTTGGAGTTTTTTTTTTTTTTTATTCTGCACTAATTCCTGGACATTTATTTATTTTGAAAAAGAAGTCAGTGGGAATATGGAATATGTCAGAACCATTTTTACCTATGCATTATTATATGTGAGTGGAACTGAAAGTGGTGTGTAACCAAGTTACGAAAAGGCTAGGTGATGCTGTAAGATAATTCATTAGCCCTGCCTATAGTGATCATATGGTGTTTGAAGGTGTCTTACACATTAGAAAAATATAGTTTCAGGTATATAGGTATTCAAACAACCATTTGCTATGCAGGATTAAGACGTGTGCTGTATTAGCTTCCTAATAACCTGTTGTTTCAATGAAGGCACGCAGGAACAAAGTGAACAGTCATTATTTATTAATTAATAAAAATGTATATAAATAAACAAATAAGTAAGTAAATACCACTTTATACAGTATTATATTTGTATTTACATATATAATGTACAGGGCTGGCATAAAGTTTGGATTTTTTCTTCTTATGATGGGCCTTATCGAGCCATCTCTGGTGTCTGTCCATTCCGGACCTGCTTTTACAGAATGGTTGAATGACACATTCACTTTATTTTCTGGAGTTCTTTGAATGTGTTTGTACTTTCCGTAGCTGTCATTTCATTGTGCCCTCTTTCCCTCTCCAGCTATGCAAATGTCAAGAAATGCAGCAATGAAGGACGTGCCCTGATGCAACTGGACTTTCAGCAGTTTTTAATGAAGCTGGAGAAGCTGACCGACATCAGGCCCATTCCAGATAAAGAGTTTGTGGAGACCTACATTAAAGCCTACTATCTGACAGAGAACGATATGGAACAGTTCATCAAGAACCACAGGGTAACACATGATTTGCTACTAACTGTATTGTCATTTTGCTTGAGTTTTTGCTCAAATCATAATATACAGTGGCTTGCGAAAGTATTGACCCCCCTTGGCATTTTTTTCCTATTTTGTTGCCTTACAACCTGGAATTAAAATGGATTTCTATTTGGATTTCATGTAATGGACATTCACAAAATAGTCCAAATTGGTGAAGTGAAATGAAAAAAATAACTTGTTTAAAAAAATTCTAAAAAATAAATAACGGAAAAGTGGTGCGTGCATATGTATTCACCCCCTTTGCTATTAAGATCTGGTGCAACCAATTACCTTCAGAAGTCACATAATTAGTTAAATAAAGTCCACCTGTGTGTAATCTAAGTGTCACATGATCTGTCACATGATCTCAGTATATATACACCCGTTCTGAAAGGCCCCAGAGTCTGCAACACCACTAAGCAAGGGGCACCACCAAGCAAGCGGTACCATGAAGACCAAGGAGCTCTCCAAACAGGTCAGGGACAAAGTTGTGGAGAAGTACAGACCAGGGTTTGGTTATAAAACCAAATATCCGAAACTTTGAACATCCCACGGAGCACCATTAAAGCCATTATTAAAAAATGGAAAGAATATGGCACCACAACAAACCTGGCAAGAGAGGGCCGCCCACCAAAACTCACGGACCAGGCAAGGAGGGCATTAATCAGAGAGGCAACAAAGAGACCAAAGATAACCCTGAAGGAGCTGCAAAGCTCCACAGAGGAGATTGGAGTATCTGTCCATAGGACCACTTTAAGCCGTACACTCCACAGAGCTGGGCTTTACGGAAGAGTGGCCAGAAAAAAGCCATTGCTTAAAGAAAAAAATAAGCAAACACATTTGGTGTTTGCCAAAAGGCATGTGGGAGACTCCCCAAACATATGGAAGAAGGTATTCTGGTCATATGAGACTAAAATTGAGCTTTTTGGCCATCAAGGAAAACGCTATGTCTGGCGCAAACCCAACACCTCTCATCACCCAGAGAACACCATCCCCACAGTGAAGAATGGTAGTGGCAGCATCATGCTGTGGGGATGTTTTTCAATCTTCAGGGACTGGGAAACTGGTCAGAATTGAAGGAATGATGGATGGTGCTAAATACTGGGAAATTATTGAGGGAAACCTGTTTCAGTCTTCCAGAGATTTGAGACTGGGACGGAGGTTCACCTTCCAGCAGGACAATGACCCTAAGCGTACTGCTAAAGCAACACTCAAGTGGTTTAAGGGGAAACATTTAAATGTCTTGGAATGGCCTAGTCAAAGCCCAGACCTCAATCCAATTGAGAATCTGTGGTATGGCTTAAAGATTGCTGTACACCAGCGGAACCCATCCAACTTGAAGGAGCTGGAGCAGTTTTGCCTTGAAGAATGGGCAAAAGTCCCAGTGGCTAGATGTGCCAAGCTTATAGATACATTCCCCATGAGACTTGCAGCTGTAATTGCTGCAAAAGGTGGCTCTACAAAGTATTGACTTTGGGGGGGTGAATACTTATGCACGCTCAGGTTTTCTGTTTTTTTGTCTTATTTCTTGTTTGTTTCACAATAAAAAATATTTTGTATCTTCAAAGTGGTAGGCATGTTGTGTAAATCAAATGATACAAACCCCCAAAAAATCCATTTTAATTCCAGGTTGTAAGGCAACAAAATAGGAAAAATGCCACAGGGGGTCAATACTTTCGCAAGCCACTGTACAGATGATTAAAAGATGGTACCAACCCTGTCCTGATAGTGTGAAAAATTAAACCTGCCATATGTCTCTTATTTTAATTTTAACCACTTCAATGTATTTTGCATATTTTCTGGGATTTAAGTGACATTAGTATACAGTCAACTGCAACAATATAATGCTAGAATATTGTGGGCCTCCAAAATTTAGCCTAGTCGGCAATAAATGGATAGGCCCTAAAAATTTGGAGAAATCTTAAAAGCAGTGTTGATATTGTCATATATTGCATGGCATAAATGAATATTAAATAGATATGCAATTGAATATTAAATGAATGTTAAATTAATATTTCGTAGATATGCAATTGATATGAAATTTACATTCAGTTATTGGTTGTTACTTTCCATTAACATCTAAGTCAGATTTACTGTACTTTCAATTAAAAACATGTAAACAATGGGAAATTGTTACATATTTTCAAGGGTAACAAAACGTAATATAAATGGACATGATATGCAATTTCATTTTTAATTGACATTTGGTTAACATTTAGCAAGAAACTAGCTATTGCGTATCTATTTAATATTAATTTATGACACACAATATAAAGCATTACCCATGTATTTCTGTGCTGTAGCAGTTTTGCGCCAGTGGTCTTGCAGGAAGCAGGCCACATGGCCTACTGCATAAGAAGTGATTATGTACAGGGAAGAAACTGATTGTTTTGATTTAGAGTGTAGTACTTGAACAGGTGATTGAAGTATAAAGAACAAGCAGTGGACCAAAATAGTTTCATTACAAGAAAAAGGTGACTGCTGTTGGTGCTAAAACAAGTAAAGAGTAATGAATTGTAGGTGTATGAATTAGTGCTTTGTATAACATGCTTTTCAAAATTGTGGGAATAGTTGTGGACACCGTACAGTAATTCTGCCACAGTCTGTTATCTGTGTGTTTCAGACATGCATTACACCAACAGCATAATTTTTGTCTTTTTAGAATAAAAATGAGCTGTTTCTGGCATTGTGTAGCATTATTTAAAGTAGGTGATTACGATTAGCTGAGCTACCAAGCTTGAGTCTCCCCACAAGTAGTTCTAGGCAGGAAGGTGGGTTTCTCTCTGGAAGAAGAATTCCTTAGGATCCCTCTGGGAGAAACTGTATTTGTTCTCGTATTTTATACCACATTACCTGATGTTGCCAGCTGGGACTAGTTACAAAATGAAGGCAACAGGTAACTTTCTTTTGTTTTGTATCAGAATGCATGGAAATACATGTACCCCTTGAAAAGTTTAACCCATAAACAGCTTGTCATTTAATTGAGTCAGCCACAAATAATAATACGCCATTGTAAGGGGAATGTTTTTCTGTTTTCATCTGCATTAAAGAAGGTATATTTTAAATATTCTATAGTGCCTTTTAATTAAGTCATTTTAACTGCAGTTCTTCATGACCTTTTCCGTTTTCATGCAAATAAATTTGTTTTGTTGAGAACCTCAGGCAAATTGTTGGGTTTCAAAAGTTGGGTTTCTTGTTCCTAGCATGGTGAAGTACTTAACAATGATATGACTTTTAAAGATCTAATTCAAAGCCCACTCCACCTCAATGCTATTATACTTCTGTGGCTTACATTTTTTTGAAGGACCCCAATGGCAAATAACTGAGGAGCAAGTAGAAAATGGATTTAGATTAATCTCAAAATGTACTTAGACATATTAAAATAGCTGGGGAAGACCAGGGATGAGTCTATAGGTTTGACTAAATTGCCCTTTTGAAGGTAAAACTGTATAGATCATAAAGCAGCTATCTTTTTGTTGTTTAAATAATCCATGCTTTAGTGTACAAAGAACAAAGCTTTGTTGTTCTTACTAAATTGTGTATATATGTACAGTTCCCAATCAACAAAATCAGAAACATATATTCAATTTAGCAAACCTTTCTTTATTTTACTAAAATGTTTAACATTCACAGATGATTTTATTGAGAACCAATTAGGACCTATTAGACTGTTTATACAGATGGTTTAAAACAACAACTTGCAGGTGACATGAAATAATAAAATAAAGGCACGTGACGATGACATCTGCATGATGCAAGATGATGAACTGCTTTTTTTTATGTTAAGAAAAAATAGTGTCAGTTCAAATGACATAGCTTTCCCTAGTTAAAATAGAAGGCAGTTTGTTCCTTTCTGTCTGGGTAATACAAATGTGTTTTTTTTGGCCAGGAATATTCCACAAAGCAGCTGACCAATCTGGTGACTGTTTGCCTCGGATCCCACATAAACAAGAAGGCGAGACAGAAACTGTTAGCAGCTATTGATGACATCGACAGACCAAAAAGATAGTTTTTTAAATATCCTTTAATGTGGTAACATCTCTGCCATGGATGGCGTGGTTACAGCAAAACAGATGTATAATGGTCAATTAAGAAATTACAACAAAATACATTGTGCATGTTAAACTTTTTGGAGTACTGTTGTACTGTATTAAAAGCTGATTAGGGTGAATTGCTTTCCTGATGCATTTTACATGTCCTATTTTTGTCCAAGTTATTCTCTATGTGTGTGTCCTAGAAACCAAACAGTGTCTGGTGCATAAAGATTTATTAAATTGAAATGCATTTTCTACTTTTATTGCTAAGAAAATGGTCAGCATGTTATGTGAGATTTGTCTTAACTACATTTATTCTCAGGCCAAGTATAGAGGAGTTGTATTTTCTCTCGAGCCAACCACTTTACATTTTTTGACCATACGCCACTAATTATTTGGTCCTTGTTAATTAGTACATGGGGTGCATATCATTATTTGGACTTGTTGACGATTATAACTTGAGGAATACTGTAACAAATTGTTAGTGATTGAATTGAGCTAATGAAATGCTGTATGTTAAATGTAATATTGTAAAAAATGGTTCAATGACCAAAATTATGATTACACAATAAATACTCACTCAAGTATGAAATCAAGTGTTTGGAGCCTATCTGTTTTCATTTGTGTTGGGTCTGTTATAGGGGACTGCGCAATTAAGTCGCAAAGTAAAATGTAAAACTGCTGTTTTTGTATTTGTATCTGTTCTTACAGAAGTATGACTTACCATTAAAATAGTCTTGAGTTTGTCATGCTTTATTCCCTTCTGTTCACTTCTATTTTGTTTCCTTGTTTTGTAGCTAACTGATTTATTAAAGTTAGGGTAACTTTTTTTTTTTTCTTTTTTCAACCAGAAATATAGAATATATGATTTGTATGGTAATGCATGATAATGAATTTAAATGAGGCACCCCACGCTGAATAATGAGATGAGCTTCATTCACACTTTATTTACTAAAGGGCGATAATCGTAGTGTGCACCTTAAAGTGAGCGATAATTAGTTTGTTTTGGACACCAGCCTTTAACCACCGATAGGAGTGCTGTTTAAACCTATTTTCCTGGGCTGAAATCTATCTGGCATCATGGAGGCATTACACGCATTAAAGTTTTCATATAGAGCAGTGAAAACGTTATATCACGGTGGTCACGGGTAAGTCTTGGACATTATTGTGCACATGAAATTATCACTCACAATATATCTAATGTGCACGGTATGGCATGTAAATTAGCCAGAGAGTGTGCACATAAATTAATGCATTCTCTGTTCGTAAATTAGACAGTAAATGTAGATTTATGGTGCATGTTGGACTCACTACTTAATGAGCATGTTACAGCTAAATGAGGCCCAATGTTTATGAAAAGGAATCTTTGTTATCTGTAGTATCACAGCTGGGTTAAGCATCTGTTTATGGGAAGTATTTGCAAGAGTAGAAATGAATGGGCCGAGGCTGTTTTCTATGTTTTTAGTGTGTTAGAATCAGATGCTATACCAGAAAAGCTCATTGCAAGTGTTTTATGTTTTTTCTTGGTAGTTGATGAGTGAAGTGCAGGGAATGTGTTGGCAGCTAAAGGGTAAGGGATGGCTTGGCTTCTCATTCTGATAACTTTGGGATTGATCACACCTAACTTCAATTCAGACTACTGCACATGGAGAAACCAAGTACCAGAAAACAAATATTTGTAAATACGTTCTCCGCAGTGGAAAGCACAGTTTACTGGTACATTTGAACTCAAATGATCTAGCAGTGTATATTTTATAGAAGCACATTGTACTGCCAATTTTTGACAAAAGTGTGCGGAATTCATTCAGGACCGCAGAAAATGTAAAAAAAAAGTAGAATTCCCATGGAATTCAATGGATTCAAATGATGTGCGAAATAAAGTATTGCCTAGCGTCACACTACAACAGTAACACAAGTACCAGCATAAACATGCACTACATAGACCTTAAAAAACAGTACATGAATTACATCCGGATTCATATGTGTGAATATTACACTGTCATGGCATTGGCAGAATTTGTTGCTATGACTTTTGCATTTCAGGTCACGCAATCGGCACACAATAATTGGATTTGAAATATTGATAGCTGTCAATATTGAGTAGTTATTAAAAACAAGACTGAAGTGCTAAAATCAGACAAAAACAGAAATCAAAACACTGATGATACCGGGAAAAAATATGCTTCAACAAAAATGAGTGCACAGGATTGTGCTCAACAATTTCCAGGTGATTTCTATGATATTTAACCAACTACTTAGTTTCAAACAAACACTTTGAAACACTGTTTTAATAAATGTTGTAGTTTCAGAAAAGTATTATTATTATTATTATTATTATTAGTAGTAGTAGTAGTAGTGTTATTACAACCCTAAAATGTGACGTGCTGGTAATGCATTTTGATGATTAATGATAAATGCTATTTTGACTTAGAGGTTAATAAACTACAAATATGTACATTGCAGTATTTGTCATATTAATTGTATTCATATAAGCCTAATAGCCTTTTACAGAAAATCAAATGTATTCATTGCCGCAGATTTTCCACAGAATTAGTTAAAATGATCCGCAGAGTTTGGAAAAATTCCCCGCCGATTTCGTCAGGGCCTACTTATGAGTACAACTTGACTGTCTTGGATGCCTGTCTGCTCTACAATTCCAGTGTAAACCACTAATCTTCCCACACATATTTTTGCATGCAAACTAATGTGCACCACTTAAGCATACAGTGTATCAAAGTACCGTAGTAAATCTGTTTAACTATCATGGACATTTTAATAATTTTAAGGTAACAAATTAGTACATTCATAAAATGAATACTTTGCTGCAGCATACTTTAGTTTTCCTGGATAAAACACGTTAGACTTTCAAATGTTGCTCAGTAATGGAAATTTTATATGCCTCTGGTAATCATGCATGATATGTTACGGAGCATAAATCATAACTGTTCTGCGGTGATAAACTTCACTGCCATGTAAACAAGCTTTTTCCATGAACCATTTATTTTTCAGTCCATTTTTGCATATGGTTTCTATTTTTGCTTTAATACAAAATCTAATTGAAATAAGTTGTTTCATAACCAGTCAGTGTAAGGTTATTATTATTAAGCACCCCTTCCTTTCTCATGTTTACCTCATTACTCAACGTAATGATACAATTTTGATTGGTACTGCTTGTTCATGACTCAATCCAGTTGGAAATGATCTACTTTTCAAAATGTCTTCAAAAGAGATGTATTGATCAAAGCAAGGTATACATTACAATATGTAATGTGAAATTTCACCAATGTCATTGCCTATTGACATAGTATCCCTTTCTATTGTCAAAAGCAGGAACAATATTATAAAACCAACTGTAATGAGAATGGTATTACTGTGAAATTGTCAAACAGACAAACAAGTCTGGACAGAAACTGTGGATCTTGTTGTACTGCAGGGGTAAACACAAAGCTTGAGTACCAGCATGATATTTTATTGATATGTAATTTTCATTGGTTTTCACTAACAGGAATCTGCAAGTAATACAACAAACCTGTTTCCCAAGTGACATTGGCAACATCAACTTCAATGTACCTGAGAAATTGTTTTTCTGCCTTCAGAAAATTCCGTAAAAATGTATACCATTAACATTGTATATAGAGCACAACCTCTTCTAAAATGTATAAAAGTAAGAACAATGTATTTGTTATTTGCAATCTGTCCATTATTTTCAACCCACTTTTTCATTCATATAACTTTACAAATATTAGTTGTGACTTTTTTTTTTTATCATGTCTTCATACGCAAACCATTTATAACTTGCTTCAAAAAATAAATAAATAAATACTTTAATGGTTGTAACGAGTGTCTAAAATGTACGAGCTACACTACTAAATGTATTATAGCAGACTAAGCAAAAGCTTAGGGCAGCAGTTCAAGGGGCCCCGATTCAGGAGGATTACAACTTTTTTTTTTTTTTTTTAACCAGAACTTTTTCACAATTCTTTTAGTATTGTACTGATTTAAAAATAGGCAATGGATATTTTTATTTTTTTTTTTTAGGAAAGTGATCCTGAAACACATATGGTTTAACAGAATGAAACAGGGGTCTAAGCTGGCAGTGGCAGAAACCTCATTTTTAACCCTCGCAAGGACAGGTTTATTTATGAAAAAAGGGGATGTTTGAGTTCACACAGGGAAATAAGGTTGACTGATACAAGAATTGAACTGCTTATTTTTATTAGTATTTAAAGTATAGTATTTAAAATCAAATGTAATGTCTCCTCGTAGAACTACTGGTGATTACATTTATAAACAGTGATAGCAGGGTCTTCACAGGCAGTACTGTACATGCACAGTATGCATGATTTGTGTAGCAGTGCTGTGAAGCCAAGGCAATGGCGTCAAAAATCCCTTACCCTTCAGGGTCAAAAAAAAAAAAAAAAAAAAAATAGAGATGGAATTTATTCATTAGAGATGAAATTTATTCATTAGCGATGGAATATTTTTTTTTTTTTTTGTTATTATTGGTATGGGTTTTGAACTTTTAAATTAAAAACCTATGATAATGTTATTTCTATAAACAAATATTTTGGCATCGGATGAGTAGATATGTTATAATTTCACACCCATTTTTTAAAATGTTATTGACAAGATCAGAACATAGTTATTAATCAGAGTTGATAGCATTGGTACATTGAGATAAAGCAATTTTTTATCAATTTCCTACCAGAAGATCAACTCTGTATTTTAAATCTTTAAAAAACGATAACGTCGCTGACTCTGTGTATCAGAGGTTTTCAATCAGCGTCAGACTTTCTAGGAGGCACAGAACGTTCTAATAATACAGTCATTATTGAAATTAAAACAAATAAAATGAAATGTTTTACACATCAATCTGAACGTGAATCTTACCATTGGGCTCTTTCTTGCTCTTTTTTTCTGTTGAAATGGGATTGGCTGAGGAACAATGTTAGCTCTCCAGGTGCTTGACTATTGATACATTAAAATCATAACAATTATGTTTCATTGCATTGATATGGAAAAACTGAGATCTCTGTAACTGGTGGGACTGTGGATAACAATTGAACTGGGTGTATTCAGCCTGTTTGATAGCCCATTTATTCATGTTGCAAATGTAAGCAAGCTGAATACAGAAAGCAGGTTAGACTTGTCTTTAAATAGAAATTCTCTGTTGTGAAAGTAAGTAATATATCATGTATTCAGTTGAGTTTCCATATGTCTGATCAGTAGCACAACAAATCCGTTGCAAATTTGCTCTGTTGTGCTCTGAATGCACCCAGAATGATGTCATAAAGCAGAGAAACATTCACGGGACAACCTTCAAAGCTTTTTGATCCAGGGCAAAATTTACTCCACTTTTTCTAACTGCAAATAAACTCCAGCTAATATTCCAAAATATATTAATGTTCTTTCTCTTTTACATACCTACGTTGTCTCTTCCTAGATTTGCAGAAAATAACTTCTGAGAAAATCAGTAGCAAATTTTGTTCTGGAGCAAAAAGCTACCTGTTACTGTATTAGCTAAATTAATTTCACAATGTACAGGTTTATCAACATTTGAATTAAGAATCAGACTCGGATTAATAGCAATCAATTACAACATAAAGGCGAGGGTAATGCAAAATAAAAACCAAAAGGAGAGGGGGAGGGGGGCAAAAAATATTGCCTCTTAGGACCACCAATCAGCTAGCACCACCACTGGTTAGCACTACAGTACACATAACAGTTTTGTAGGCGTATAAACCACTCACATACCGCCAGGTCCACTGTGAAAATATGTGACGAAACTTTTAACCCTTTATGGACCTTGGTCGTGTAAAAACAATCATACTAAGTGCCATTCCAGGTCCGTGGAAAATGACTTATATTAGAACATGTATTCTGTCTGATGTGTTTTAATATATATGTTTTTACAACATTTATAAATATCAAGAAACAAGTGTATATAAGCAGATCCTGTTTCAGGAACTACATTTATTAGGTACATTTGTTTCCCTTATCACTGATAATAATGGAGTGAAGAACTATTATTTTATTTAAAAATATTTATTTTGACACAATAATCGAGAGCAGTGTCCATTATTGCTTATAAACACCCTGAGGTGAAACAATGTCTTGTAATTTGCCCAAACATCAGTATTTTCAGGAAGTACTGTATGGTCTCTCAGGTCCTAGATTAACCTGTTATTATACATGTATCTCTAAGCAGTATACGTCATAATAAAAAAATACTCCACATGATAATTTTTTTTTTTCAACTAAATATCGTGTTAAAAAAAAGTGAAAAGATTATATGGTGTGTGTAATACTTTAGAATGCCAAGATGCTACTGTAAAAATATATATTTTAGTGAATTTTTATCAGAAGAGAGTCAACTACAGCCAGAAAAAGTCTGGTCCTGATGGAGCATCCAACTGAAAAACACTTGCTCCTGAAAGGGTTAAGCCTGCCTACAGTGATTCAGGTATATTGTTGTCCATGGTATCCTGCAATACTGCCTACCTCCCATATAAAATAGACTCACCAAGCACTGAAATGAGACTGTATGTTATGAGAGTGAATTTATCTGGTCAAGGAGGTCTTCTGGGTCACTGTTCAGTGTCTGTTGAAAAACTCCTTTCCTTCTTGATAGGATTAGCCTTTTGCAGCACTCCAGAATTTGTACTTCAATGTTGATGGCAAGAGAACTGAATGTTTTTATTACTTCCACCCACTTCAATTCTATATCCACTTGAAATCACTTTTCTGTTCAGTCTGAGAGCGCTGAGTACAATGCAATGTGGTAGTAGATAATATTGTGCTGATAAAAGCGCACAAGCAATTAATCAGAAAATGTTTGAAATTCATCAGAGTGCGTTATAACCATAAATATTAATGTTGTATTTTTAAATCAGAAAGGTTAAATAAATGTTTAATTTTAAGACAGATGATACAATCATCTGCTTCTGTTTCTGTTAGCTGCTATTGGCCAGCATTAATGTCAGTATAATCATTGCATGTTGATCAACCAAGCGCTCATTTTGATCAAATTAAATTTTGTTATGCATCACAAATCTCCTCCTATTTTGTATTGTGTCAATGCTCAATGGTTGATCAAACAGAGAAGGCTTCAGTAGTGCAGTGTGAAAATAGTGGTATGGAATAATATAAATGTCTTTAGTGCTGGGAAAATATCAGAATATTCGAACAAACATTGCTACACATGAATTTGATGGCAAAAACCAATGTCTGTGTCCACTATAAATGACATAGTTGATAGAAATTAGAAATGTTGTATTTAGCTGGGAATTGTGCAGCATGTGGTTAGAACAGGAAAGTGGGATGATGTTGTATTTATTTAACATTAATACATTACTAATGTTTATGTATTGTATTAATTTAATTTATATGTATGATTGTGATTGATTGATTTGTTAAGTTTGACCTGTTGTCAGAGCAATACAAAAACAAATACAGCAAAATATAATTAGAAGGGCCTAGGAATTAAGGTCCAGTCAAAATTAGAGGGGCTGCTATATTTTTTAAATGAGAACACTTTGGATTTTTTACAGATGTATTACATATGACTATTTTATTTACTTTTCACATGATTAAGGGAGTGTTCTGAGTAGTAAATACATTCTTATGGGTGACCTTTTTAAATTTAAAAATATATATTATTGTTATTGTCTGCATTATAATTTAATTTGGAAGTAAAATGTATTTAAAAATGGATTGTAAAATCCAGACTATTTTTCTAATTAAAGCTTATAATAAAATATTTAGAGGAGTAAGAGCCAAATGCAATCCGGTTTCCACAAGCAAACAGAGCTTTTCAAACATCAAGCCTTTGTCGATGTTAACCCATAGCACGTCGAGAATGTTTCAAACCTTGAACACACTTGGGAACATTTCACCTTTGAATTTGCATGGGAAAATTGGGTACAAAATCTATAATAAACTACAGTACTTGTTTTTCCCATGTGTAGTGAACTTTCTGCTTTCTGTGAACTGCTCATGTCTACCTAAAAGGATTTTGCTTTCTGTGTGTCTGCTATGATATGTATAAGTTTCGTGCTGTATTACCTTTACCTGAAATGGGTCCTGCATACTTCAATAACAATACAAGCTCAGTAGACCATATAAATATGCACTCTGCTGTGTGTGCATATCTGTTGTTAGTGTCCTCTCTGTAGCACAAGTGAATATGTAAAACTATAATGTTGTCTATGGTAATGGTAACTTTCTTCATCATAATATGTACAGTACAACAATAAATATTGATAAGCAAGGGGCCATGAATCTGAAAAAAAAAAAAAGCTTTATGAAAACTTTTGTAAGGTCATTTCAATATGTCATCCGATTCTTTGACTCTTGTCACCTCAGCTGGAATGTCAAATTAGACTGAAATGAAGATTAAGAAGGTGAATGTGTTAGGAAGGTGAGTGTGTTAGGAAGGTGAATGTGTTAGGAAGGTGAGTGTGTTAGGAAGGTGAGTGTGTTAGGAAGGTGAGTGTGTTAGGAAGGTGAGTGTGTTAGGAAGGTGAATGTGTTAGGAAGGTGAGTGTGTTAGGAAGGTGAGTGTGTTAGGAAGGTGAAATAGGAAGATGTGTTTAATGTGTTAGAAGTGTGTTAGGAAGGTGAATGTGTTAGGAAGGTGAGTGTGTTAGGAAGGTGAGTGTGTTAGGAAGGTGAGTGTGTTAGGAAGGTGAATGTGTTAGGAAGGTGAGTGTGTTAGGAAGGTGAGTGTGTTAGGAAGGTGAGTGTGTTAGGAAGGTGAGTGTGTTAGGAAGGTGAGTGTGTTAGGAAGGTGAGTGTGTTAGGAAGGTGAGTGTAAATCATCTTTCAGACCTTGAATGATCTACTGTAACACCATTCTGCCAATGAGGGTGATTTGCTGTCTTCTACATTATTATATATTATATTAAAATGCAGGAGACAAGTTATTAATTCAATTGCCAAATCTTGTTGTCCCAAGATATCTAACAGTGATATTCTTCAAAGTAACTTATGATTAACCTTCAAAGCTCAGCATCCAAGTATCAAGCACCAATTATTACATGGGTGTAATTGAGTTATTGATACTTTAAGGCGTATTATGTTTCTAATAAAGGTTTTACATAATTTCTGCCCCCTGTCTTCTTGACACAATATAGAGTAATTCATGAACCAATGGCTAATGGATTGTGATAATGGTTTGCAGGTGGTAGAGGGTTTTGTGCATGACACCTGTTCATTCCAGTGATGATAACCCTAGGGCAGGGTTTTCAACTGGCGGTACTTCAATGGGTACACAGGACGACTCAGAAATGAGAATGAAATGAAATGAAAATAATGATCTTGAATTAAAAAAAATGTAAACAGTATTATATATTACCTCTAAACCACTGGGTATGGGTATCGGCTAAGAAATAAATAATACATAATGATACATATTTCATTTTTGTTTAGCAGCATAAAGTTTACGGTATGATCATACACCTGAACTGAAGAGTGATTTTGATTGCTGTGCCAGCATTACTGTAGTAAGCACTTCTTTCTTTTTTTCTGTAATTGAATATTTGTATTTGTTGTTTTGCTTTTGTTATTTGTTTATTGTAAAATGTATATCAAATTTATCAAAAAGGGAAAAAAGAAAGGTTGACACTGAAAGAACGAATACTCATAAACAGAACACAGTGAATAAATTAATGAACTAGGACATGTAGATTAAAAAAATAAATAAATCACTACTATTTTTAAAAAGACATTCCTGGGAATACACAGTACACAAGGCAGCTACAGAAAGTACTGAGAATGTTCTAAAAGATCATTGATGCTTTAAGTACTTGTCCCTAAAGATTAGTCACCAGCCTTTCCTTTTAATCACTCTTATGTACTAATGGTGAGAAGTGAATTAATCAATACATTTATCACAGTATTGATTTATCTTTGCATATATTCCTTGAAGATAGTTTGCTAAATCCAGCAAACCCGCTGATGAAAAACGTTGTTAAGCCTTTCTAATGCAAATGTGCTCTTTGAATCTGAACAAGCCAAGTTTCAAGAAAACACTGGGGCAAACTTGCCCAGAACAAAGCAAATAGGTATAGCTTGTTTCTTCAGGAGAAAAAAAAAAAAAATCATATACTTGCCTTACTTATTGCTTAAAAAGTACAGCGTTATATTACTTGTTACATATTACTTCTTATATTTCTTTCTCTTGTCTTGTCCAGCAAAACAGTTGTTGTGACTATTGTTTATTTTTTAACTACTGAATATGTCTGGTCATTTATTTATTAAATATGTTTTTACAATATTTGTAGCATTAATACGTTTAATTTTTGGCACATAAACAATGTACTGTAAGTTCCCTGACTTTAAATATTTTTGTATTATGAGGAGAAAATCAAAGTCTATAGAAATCAAACTATATGGTGATAAAGCAGTAAATATAAAAATGATGGGGCGATGCAGTAAACCTGGCCACCACTGTTTATGCAAGCAAACAAATAAATAAATGTGGTATGTACAGTCAAATAAGCCTTCTCTCAAACTTGTGCTATTAAACTTCAAAATATGCAGTGCTAGACACGTTTCCTGTGTTTCTGAAGTGTATCTTCAAAATCGACATGTAGGGGTACACATTTTTTTGTTCCTATAGCCTAGCCTTATATGATGATGAGGTTCAGAAAGACTGATTTGATTGCCCCTAGTCTATTATTCCCTTGAGACACCCCGGAAGAGAGATTGCTTCATCAGTGATGAAGCACTGATATTAGAGCAGTCTGGTGCATTAGGGGTTATAAAAGAAAAGACCACCAATGTAAGTGTCCAACAGAGAACAGCTAACAAGGCAAACTTGTTTATTTTTTGTGGAATGTACTGTAATGTTGTTACTCAGATAAAAAAAATTGAATGTGTTATATTACCTTGTTACTGAAAAAAGTAATATATATATATATATATATTAAAGTGCTCTTACCATCAAGTAAAGCACACAGAATGATGCATTTTTCAATACAAGTAAATGTCAGTGACTCCTTGAATAAGTCCCCCAGACTTCGATGAATGCTTTGTGATGGAGAGCCCCCTCTATGAATGTGTGTGCATAGTGGTGTTGTTGTTGTTGTTGCTGCTGCTGCTGCTGTTCTTCTTCTTCTTCTTCTTCTTCTTCTTCTTCTTCTTCTTCTTCTTCTTATATATATTATTGTGTATTTATGAACGGTTAAAAAAACTGTTTATTATTTACAGGGCGCACGGAAAGCTGACTGCCATTATCTGTTATTGTTTGTGTTTGTATTTTTTTTATTTTCAGCCTGATCTCATGAGAATGTACGACTGATCAGCTACTATTCATTAAATTAGCTGAGTCACACATTTATTTTTAAACACATGCAAAACGAGGGCCGAGAGGTTGACAGGATCATTGATAGCTAGTTTACTCCTCGGTTTAAGATATAAAAGTCCTAGTGCAGGTTGTCAGTGCAGGTTGGAGACTGTCAAGAGGCGGAAAGACGAGTCTAAATTATCAATTGAACAATTGGCCCTTGTGCCATTTGTTTTGTGTGTTTCAAAGTCTGTCTATTTGTTTTCACCATCCGTTTTCATTTAACCTGTTAAACCCCCAGCCTCCCACAGGCAATTTCCGCCTGGAGGGCTATGACCTTAAATAAATCATATTATCTTCCAAAGTATAGACAGCACAGGCATGGTTCAGGGCTTGAATTCAAGGTAACCCGCTGGCCATTAAGACTTGATATAAGTCTTACTCAGTACCACACTGGTAGGAGATATCCAGAAAAAAAAATAAAAACATAAAAAACAAGAAATGCTTTTTATTTGTTTATGTTCTATCGTCATTTTTTCACCTTGTAGCACATGAAAAGAGACAGATTTTTTTCCAGTGCTTCCCCAATATATCTACTACGCTGGGGAAAAATTTGAAACTGATTGAATAAAGGGATCAAATTCTACATGAGTTTTGACAAAGCTAGACCCAAGGATCCCCAAACCTCTGCAAAAATGAATATTGTGTAAATATTTATGGCCAGTCATACACTAGTTTCTTGAGCAAGTTCTAAAAGGGAGGTTACCTTCTGGCACCTCACATGCTATTGCCACATGAATTAGATTTTGTAATCCTCTTTTTTACTTATTTGTCCAATATTTCATGCAAAAGGTGGCCTTTTTGGAGAGCTTTGGGGTGCCCAAAATGTATCCATGATGAGTATGCATGACAAATACTCTCAGTTCATATGCCACAACTGTCAGGCTCTTGCTCTCACATAACTGTATGTTTGTGCAGGAGAATGTTGCTACTGAGATTTTTTCGTAGCTCTGAATTTTCAGTACTTCACTGTATTTTTGTTACTCACTTGCTTGAAAGTATGTAAATGTCAAAAAGCAAAATAATGAGTTTTTTTTTCCAAAATAAAGTGGTTATACTCATTCAAGCACAGCTGACAGTTGAGCATATGTTGATTATTGGATAAAGGCGTCTGCAATAATAATAATAATAATAATAATAATAATAATAATAATAATAATAATAATAATAATAATAATAAGATTGCAGACACCTTTGCTGCTCTAAATCAGGCTGCCAAACTGAAAACACCTCAGTTCCTTTCATCTTTACTTTGATTGACATGTGGCAAACAAAGGAACTGAGTGATTGATTGTTGGAGCAGGCAGACAGCTTATCTTGAAAGGCTAAGAAACCTACAGTGTCTCTAGGTGAGTAGCATCACTCCTTGTAATCATGGAAATATAAAAAAGTTTGCTAAACACTCCCATGCAATAATCTAAATCAATGAACATCAATGAGAAAATAATAAAGACGGCCGGGAAGCAACAATTACTTCTTGCAACTTGTATTGCAACGTAAAGATCAGGGACCGTATACAGCAGCACAGCACAGATGAGACATGGTGTTGCTCTTTACTATGCAATAAAAATTGTTAAAAAAAATGTTATTTCTATGTGCCCCTTGAGAGTCAAATGGTTGCATTTTCTAATAACATTTACAGTAACAATGCATATTGAAAATTACGCATAATAATAATAATAATAATAATAATAATAATAATAATAATAATAATAATAATAATAATAATAAATGTAGTGTGGATCCATTACGCTTACAAATCCTGAAGAGGCTCCAATCCATCGTCAAATGCTGCTTCACAGATGCTGAATCAGCGCTCTCCAAACCAGAAAGTTCATTTTCGCTGTCACTTTCACTATTATCCATCCCCTCCAAAACTTCAAAAAGACTGAATCTACTTCTTTTGGGATGCTTTGGAACACTGCTCGCCATTTCGTTCGGTTTTATAAATTTTACAAATTGAAAAATGATCAGAAAACGGTAAGAAAGCTTGATCCTATGTGCGCAACAATGCGCTCTCGTTTGCAAATATGTATCTTGTTTACGTACGCACATCGATTACTCTTCAATGGATTAGGCTACAAACAAAGTCAAGGTATGAGTGGACAGCTTATGACCTCCCATACAACATGATCAGGGAGATTGCATCATCAACAGATACATGTAAGGCCAGAGCAGCGAAATGCACAGCTAGTAGATCGGAGTTGTTTTTGAACCCTGAGGTACTATACACATTCCGAAGGGAATATCTCAGCGGTGAGATGGCGAATTCAAAACATTCCTTTGCTGTTTGATGGTAGGAAATACTTTTCAATTCTTGTGGTTTCATAAGCCCAGCCTAGTTGTTGCTATTCTCTTCACACATTATAAATGACATGATGTTCAGATTTTCGGAATGCAGATTGAATTGACTCATAAAGCAATTACATTTTGATCATAATAAACTGTGCGTTATATGGACAAACATCCCAAGGCACTTGTTATTGGACATAATTAGCCCCAACGTACAGTATATCAACTGAACAGAGTTTGTCTGACATTTTGTGTTACATTGAAAAGGCTAAGAAGTGATGTGTGAAGGCACAGGCTTTGCTGTGTTTAACCATTTCCAGCTGCCTGCAAAAACAAGCCTAGACATGTTTATAATATTCACCTCATTTGTTGTTAATCTAGAATACAGGATATGGCTACCTAACACTTAAATATTTTTCTGTCTTTATAAATATTTCATTACATTTTATTACTCTTTGTTAAAATAATGATTGTTCAAATGAGCTCCTACTGTTGTCTAAATATTAGATCACATTTATTTTATAAAAAGAAGATTATTATTTGCCATGACGAGTGTTTGCTTGTCTGTGGTTACAAAGATCAACATTAAACTTACGTACTGCCATCAGATCACAAGGTTTATTTAGACAGAAGAGACACTTACACTTTAAATTAGGATTGCAGCTGTTCTGTTCGAGACAAGCTTTTTGCTGAAGATCAAATACAAATTTTACTCACAAATTCATAAGAAGAAACTTTTCCCAACAAGTGTGTTAAAGGAGTGTCATTAAGGACTGTTTTGGCCCACTGTATTAAGAAACCTCAAAACACAAAGTGTGCTGTCCCTTAGGACAATAGAATATGTTACACTTGAGATACAGAACCATTCATACTAAGCCATAAGCAGACGTCAATGTTACAATATGCCTTTTGAAAACAGCATGTGCATTTTTTGAAAAACAAGCTAGGATTATAATCGCTTCCAGGAGTATAAAGTTCCAAACATTCTCATTGGTAGCTAAATGTTTCTGTGTAGGGCATCTCAAAAAGTAGTTTACAAACTAAGCACAGAAACCAGAACCAAAGTACCTAGCTGGAAATTATCTGGAGATATTAGGACAGAGAGAGACACATCGAGCGGTGAGGGTATAGAATAGGTTACCTAACCATGTTTATTGATGCTGACAAAGTTATTAGATAAATCAGCTACTAGGAACCAGACGAGCATTACGTTTTTATGTTTTTTTATGCCTCATTTTTATAAAATCTGAGCTGCAGAAAACAGACGCCATTCCCACAACCACTGCCCACAGGAAACAAAGAACCAATGAAATGAAAGTTCACCCGATCAACAACCAATAGTAAGACGTGACAGTGGAAACTGACCAAATAACAAAACAATGTAAATAAGAAAATAAAAAATACATAAAGGGTTCTATAAATCTTAATATGCCATTACCCAACTGAAATTTATTATTACTTATTAGCCTGACGTGTTCGACCTGGAGGTAAAGAGGTCAAGGCTCTCTCTCTCTCTCTCTCTCTCTCTCTCTCTCTCTCTCTCTCTCTCTCTCTCTCTCTCTCTCTCTCTCTCTCTCTCTGGTTTTATTAGCATGACAGGAGTGATCCAATGTTGCCAAAGCATTTCAACACAAATGTTACATGAAATAAAATATAATGTCAATGACACACAATATCAATCCCTCCCCCCCTCTCCTTCCTTCTTAACAGAACGTAAACAATATAACCCCAAAACAACAGCAAAAGTGTAATTTCCTTTAGTTCATACAGTTATGAGCATCCTAACAGTGTTTGTCCTTGTATCTGAACTTCCAAATGACTGTCAACCACCATCAATATCACCTGCTTGGTTGCTTCAATTACTTTAACTTTCATTATGTCCTTTGAGGGCGGAAACACACGTGCTCAACATGATGAACTTTAGTGAATGCAAAAATACTGACATTAGAATTTAACGTTGATATCAGAGTTTTATTCTTGCAGTTATGCCCACTAAACTCCAAAAGTATCTCTATCTTCGATCAGGAATACCAGAGGGAGTGAACAATACCCCTCGACAAGCCTATTATCAACACATTGGGCCATTTTTATTTAAACATTTACAATGTGTGCCCCTATTTTTTTCTTAACAAAATCAGTATTATAAAAATTAATAAAAAAAAAAAAAAAAAAAAAAACTAGTACTGCAGCTACACACAGCAACATGCCTGTCTCAGTGATGTCATATGAAGAAAAAAAAAACATCAGGCAATAAAATTCAATCCCTCCCCTATACAACCTGTACTACAAAGTATGGTGGCCCAGTAAGTCAAATAAAAGAAGTAGGGTGTTTTTTTTTAGTTTTTTTTTTAGCGTGTTTATCCAATCACGGATCCAGAATGACATTCAGTATGATCGTGTTTACACAGTCACAGTCCTTAAAGGGTTCCGTTATCATTAATGCACAACAATCATCTCATCCACAGCTGGTTATTACTTACAGACATACAGTTCATTTTTAACCCTGCACAGTAGAGTAGTATATTGTCCCAAATTATGATTTGTCAGTCTTTTCACAGGTCCTTGAATGATCTTGTTAATCGTTCCATTCAAGGAATGGTTTGTTAAACTGGGATTATTATCACTGACACTGGAGCATTATGATCTGATCCATGTTCAAAAGAGGCAGAAAAAAGTGTTCCTTCTTAAGGGAATAGTTGTCAGATACGTTCTTGCATTAGCAGCAGTCAATGCCCTGTTAGCATAATGATTCTCAATCTTCGTTGCTGGACTGTAAGCTGAAGAATAGCCTTGGATCCCCAGAGGTTTCCACTCTTTATTCATTCCATATAGCTTTAGGGAAATATCATTTTACTGTGTTGCCAAAAAAAAAATGAAAACCTGTAGTTTCATGCAACACACAAACTATTTTGTTTTCTTACAATTAGAAGCAAAAGTGGACTTATGTTGCAGATGACAATAGGTCGACAAAAGATTTGTGAGCCCGAAGAGACAAAACCGTTTTAACTTCCAATCTAACATGACCTAATTGGATGAACATATTAATAGTAGATGCTAATAGCAAATACAAATATTTAGAATTCCAACAGTCTTTCTTTGGGAAAGATGACAGAACTATTTGATTCTCTTTCTAACAAGGTACAACCATTGTACTTTTAACATTATGTTATATATTGAGCATTCAACTGAAAAGAATGATTTAAGAACATAAGAAAATGTAAAAAATGAGAGGAGGCCATTCGGCCCATCTTGCTCGTTTGGTTGTCAGTAGTTTATTGATCCCAGAATAACATCAAGCAGCTTCTTGAAGGATCCCAGGGTGTCAACTTCAACAACATTACTGGGGAGATGGTTCCAGACTCCCACAATTCTCTGTGTGAAAAAGTGCCTGCTATTTTCTGTTCTGAATGCCCCTTTATCTAATCTCCATTTGTGACCCCTGGTCCTTGTTTTTATTGCCTGCATGCAGTACCTTACACTTTCTCTATTATGTATAATTTGCCATGTGTCTGCCCAGTTCTGTCTAGATAATTTTGAATGACCTGCTGCAATGTTATTTGCCACGTCTCCTATTTTTGTGTCATCTGCAAATTGAACAAGTTTGCTTACTATAGTCATTAACGTAGATTAGGAATAGCAGAGGACCTAATACTGATCCCTGTGGTACTCCACTGGTTACCTTGCTCCATCTTGAGGTTTCTCCTCTAATCAGTACTTTCTGTTTTCTACATGTTAACCACTCCCTAATCCATGTGCATGCATTTCCTTGAATCCCTACTCCGTTCAGTTTGAGAATTAATTTCTTTATGCAGGACTTTGTCAAAAGCGTTCTGGAAATCTAAATACACCGTGTCATATGCTTTGCAGTTATCCATTTGCATCCTCAAAAAAGTCAAGCGGGTTAGTTAGACACAATCTCCCTTTTCTAAAACCATGCTGACTGTCTCCCAGGATACTGTTACCATATAGGTCATTTTCCATTTTGGATCTTATTATAGTTTCTTTAAGTTTACGTATAATAGAACTCAGCCTTATTGGTCTGTAGCTATGTGGTTCGGTTTTTTCTCCGTTTTTGTGGTTCTATATTACGTTTGCAATTCTCCAGTCAGTTGGTACAACCCCTGTGTCAAGAGACCGTTGCATGATCTTGGTTAGCGGTTTGTAAATAACTATTTTCATTTCTTTGAGTACTGCTGGGAGAATCTCATCTGGCCCAGGGGGTTTGTGTATTTTAAGTGCTCCAAGTCCCTTCAACACTTCTGCCTCTGTTATGCTAAAGTTATTTAAAACTGGATAGGAACAGGTCGACATGTGGGGCTTGTTGTCCGTATCCTCCTTTGTAAAAACATATGAAAAACATTTGATTACATATTTATATAAAAGTGATGCTGTACTGGATATTATTAATTTCAAACATTCACATATTTTCCAGAAATTAGATATTATAAGGACAAACAGTTCAGATGGCAGTGGAATTGTTGAGTTTTTATTTTAATTTCATATAGTATTAAATGGCAGTATTTATATCCGATAGTGAATAATAAATCAATCAATAAAAAGAAAGATAAATAAATACATGTCTATGTATTTATTTATGTATTCATTTACTTCAATATTTATAAATGTATTTATTTATTTATGTTTTACTTTTACAAAATATATATAGTCTATCCTTCAGCATAGCTAAATCTCATACTTCCTTGCGCCAATAGGGACCACAATGAGCATTACACTGACAGGAAAGCAAACATTTTCAGAGCTCATCAGCATCTCAGAATGATGATGATGATGATGATAATGATGATGATGATCTGCAAAATATAATAAAGTTCAGAGTATTCTCAGCTGGCTGACTTCGTCTTTCAAAATCACATAAGAGCACTGACAGTAACACAACACTTGCAAACTGGAGGTTATTGTTTCAAATCCCATGCATGGCAGACTTTTTTTTTTATATTATAAAAATGTTTTTTGCAAGCAAATGTTCCATTTTAAAACAGAAATAAATAATTTTATAGAAATGATACACACGTCACAATAAGTGCGTTCCTGACTATATTTCCATAATATTAAACTCGGATGTTGTGTAATATACATATGCATGGATGAAACTGTCTGGGGTCTGCAAAAATCAGCAAACAAACGGGAGAAAAAGGTGAAGACCCTTTTTACCTGACATTGGTGACTTATTACCCTTACTGTATGACAGGTTGTCACAAAGACGGCCAGAGTGGGTGGAGTCAGACCAGAGCCAGGAAATAAACGACACAGAGGTGGAGTTTGGTGGAGCTGAGCGAATGGTCTCGCTCAGCATTTAATAAATAAACAGAACAGAAAATAAACGGTGGTAACAAACAAAAACACAAGGACATGGCACGTTCGACAAAATAGACAAACAAAACAGACTAATAAAACACGGTGAGCAGATATTTTACTTATATTATTTATGATCACAATGATTAACTCCGTCTCCTTCCCGTTCTCCACTCACCGAAAACACCCAACCCCGAGTGAGTGAAAACATGCTGCTTTTATGCAGCTGTACCGAGACTCGACTGCTAATCAATCATTCAATTGGAGTCTCGGTACAAATGCATGTGAATTAGTAAAGTGCAATTCCCCGTGCTCACATATTATCACTTTTTACTTTCACGTGAAGTGCTGTGCAATCCTCGTGCCTATAAAGAAATATACATTTTTAAACACACGTGAAACACAGACCCGTTTATATCCTGTGTACCAATGTCTATACACCAACATTTAACACACCACACACAACATATACAGAACATACACACAGGGGTGGGCACTTTGTCACACAGGTATTGACTTTTTTTTCTACATTTCACCTACGAGTGTTGGGAACTACAAATTAAAAGTGAAATGGTGCTTTTGGCTGATTTACTTTTGCTGCGCCAATACCCTGAAAACACGTAAACTATCCGCGCTGTATAGAGTCTGGCAGTTCTCCCTGATAACTTGGTGCAAGGAATTACCGTTAATCACAATTTATATTATTATTGTGTTATATTTTATTTATATAACTGAGGTGCCATGGTATAAAATGTATACACATTGACGTTATTGTTGTTGTTTATATCTCCTCAAGGAGATCTCAGTTAATTTACACAAACTGTGTTGTAAGCAGCTGCAACTGTATTGCTTAATATGTATTCTTTATATTATTTTGTCTGTACTAATATTACATAGCACACATATTAGTGCTTCTGTACCACAAGTATTAATATGCATTCTATCTCTAACTTGAATAGCAGAACAAAAGCAATCTACTGTAGGCAGATTAAGCTATGTTATACAGTCATGTTCATTGAAAATAAAGACAGACACATTGGAAAAAAAAAATGTTATTTGAATAATGTATACATATACTCTTTTCCCACATTTATCATTTATGATGTCACAGGTTTGCAAATATAAGTATGCATATGTTACAGAGAGCGAATGAATCCTAGTCAACAATCTCCCTCCCGACCTGTGAGGGCACTGTATAACAGGAACAGTGTTCCCCTGACTGGATGGTTTGGCATTTCATTCCAGGGTCAGTTGGAAGTCAGCCATTCAGAATGGGGGCAGAGTCATAATACCATGTCATCTGAAAAGAGTGTGTATTTTAAAACATCAGGCAAAGATTGTTTTGAAAACTGTCCAAATTGCTTATTTGAGGGCTAAGAATGAAAAATCTGAAAAACATGAGTTTTTTTAATATGGGAATTGCCAAAATAAAGGGGCAGCTGGGTGGTTAAATTATGCATTTTAAGACGCAGACAAAGATGAATGTGCACTTTTTTACGTTGTTTATTTATTTATGATGACTTGGACGTTTTGAAATAAATCCTTTTTTTTTTTACTCAGCAGAATACATGTACATGAAAAAAAGAAAGCTGAATTTTAAAGAGATGCTTACAACACATGCTATACTGAGCAGCTAAAAACATAGGGATGTGAGAAAATTCTACCTTCCCAAGAAGTCACCTGGTAACATATTGTTGTTTCTAGTCAGTTTTGTTCTCAGCCATTTTAGAAGAATATAATGTATAGTTTTTTCCTTGATGATATACATATGGTAATCTAACTGTCATGAATCTAGAATTAGTGTGAATGTATATACAATTATTAATTGTCCATGATTTTTCTTGTGAATTTGTATGAAGAACATATATACAATCGTTTATTATTTTTTGTTGCTATTTGTTTTTGCTTTTTAACTTCAATGGCCGTTAAAAGGAGATGGAGTTAGGATTGATTATTGTACTGCCCCCCTTTTTTTTTTTTGGGAATCCCAAAACATGTTTTATCAGCTTGCCATAATGCTGCCGTGAACACATCAACCTGGTGTTGGCTTCCTGTGCAGTTTAGAATTGATTTAAATATATTAGCACCTACTGTAGTTATTTACAGGAGTTACTGACCTAATCCCAATCGCTTAGATCAGGGGTTCCCAACCTTTTTCAATTTGGGACCACCTTGGGGTTGGATTTTTCCCACCGACCACTTGCCACAACAGTCTCTCCTGACCTATGAGGGCACTGTATAACAGGAACATTGTGCCTGGACTGGATGGTTTGGCAGTTCATTCCAAGGTCAGTCGGAAGTCAGCCATCCAGAAAGGGGGTTGAGCCACAATACCAGAAGTCATCGCCTTAATGCTGTGGGTGATGTGTCAGTCATGGATTGGAGGAGACGTGATTTCACTCGCTACCGAAGGGGGCGGGACTGAAGGTATATCAGGGAATGTGGCCGAGTGATCTGTTCCTCTGTTAGGGGGACAAAACGTCCAGGAGTAATAAAAAAAAAACGTAACTGCTGTTATTTGTCACTGTAGACGGCTAAATATCTGGGAGCTGTCGCTGTTAAGCCAGCATAAAATCCAGACTTCACTGCACAGTTGTGTCACTGTTTCATGTATTTCATAACACCACTTGCACTCGGAGTACTCACTGTTGGACTGGTGATTGTGTAGGTGCTTTAAAGTGTGAGCTTGTTATTATTATTTTGGGACTGAACCCCGTGGTTTTGACTGGCTGTACACATCAGTGTGTATAGCCAGTATTATTATTTAAAAGCAAATAATAAAGGTTTGTTTTTCACCGTTGAACTGTTGTTGGCTCGTTATTCCTGCACACTGCAAACCACTTTGCCATAAAATCCCATTTTTATTCTTACTGTGGGCATAATCAAAGCTGCATATTTTCTGAAGAATGTAATTTCACAGTTGTAAGATTTCATGTATTTTATGGATGAATAAAATAATTTAAATCCATGTAGTCATTGAGGCTTGTTTTGACACAATAATGCAATACATACTATCAAATCCACTAGTTCTAAAACAGTATGACATATACAGTATATTTAATGAATCTGTCTATGTATAATCTTACCAGCAAGGGTAGCCCAATAGTATTACATGGTACCATGGTAGTTCAATGGACTATCAGTATGTACTGGATCATAGCCAAAAGGATTGTCTACTTATTATCTTTTAAATTTTACCTTATATTTTGGTTTGGGTGCTTTCAAGTTAATGATGACATATATAATAGAACTACATGTTTCCACATTTACAGAATGACATGTTTGCACAAGTTGCAGTGGGTTGTAAAATGTAAAAGAATATGCAGTATTACAGTGCTAATTTTGCAACAAAGGCAAGTTTTCATTGTTGCTATTACAGATGTTAACCAGATACTTGTCATGCTGTGCTTCACTTGGGCTTCAAACACCTCTGAGATTGAAAAAACTGATTTAGAGAGGAGTGAACATATTTGTGGCAGAACTGTTGAGGGATACATTCATTTTTCTTAATCACAATAAATAACTTGACAAGCTTAATTTATATATATATATATGCTTGTACTTGTGCTTCATTATTATAGTCTGGGTATTTTTCAGCCAATTAGTGATCATAACAGATGTAAAGATGACTGCTGAGAATACATTACACATGTATATATTCTGCATGTGGCATATTTATTTTACGTGGCTTTGTTGGCATGTCTTGAAGACAGAGCACCATTTATTTTAAACCAAGCTAGAAGTCTAATACAAAGACATCAATCATTTTCAAATGTATTTTGCAGAGGGGTTTCAGGCAGCTCTGTTCTGGAGATTCTTTAGTTTAGATAGTTTAAATAAGATGTTCCGCATTGATATAAGCGCTTGGTACTGTATATCATTGTATTGCTACCAGGGAAAGTTGTGTCTTTCCAGTTTAAAAGCCTAAAAAACAATATTTGTTTCTTCATAGTTAACAACAATAAAAGTGTGTGAGACCACTAAAATATGGAATTTATTTGTGTGGCTCCGGCTTTCACCTGCCTGATAATCGCTGATCTGTCACTGAGCTATGTTTCGTACAGTATGTACTGTTGTGGCCTGCCTATAGCTCCCTGATCCACTGCAAGCCTTATAGGTTCACATTGTCTGTGAGACACCAATACAACCATCATTTATTTGACAATAATACAGGTTTTTTTTTTTATTTACTTGTATTTGTAGGGTCGCAAAATAAAGTGCATAGATGTTCAGAGACAATCAATCACAATCAAAGTTTTATTGCAGTGGTCATTAAAATACAGAGCGCTCCGGAGAATAACAGTCACTTCATCAGTAACTAGTGTATTCTGCCGGGGTAAAGCACATACATGGTTTATATAGTTCCTACATAAAATTCCCTGCTCCTATCAGGATTTGGCACACAGCAAACAATTCATCCATCCCTACCCCCTAAACCCATATATTCAACCAATAGAGGATAGCTGTGGGGCATGATTGCCACCTCCGTTGCGGTTGTTATGTTCACTTCGGCCTGGAATTTATGACCTAGCAAGCAAGCAGGCATTGCCCTTCTTCTACCATCCCCCCACTGCCCCTGGACATCTGACCCAACCTAATGGTGTACTGAAACATTCCACCCTTCCCCCTCCTTTCACAAATTCCTTACTAAACATTGTAAAACCGCACCCAAATGATCGTTGGTTGATCAAGTTATAATATTTGGTTCCTTCATATTCTTTTGTCTAGAACTTAAATTCATAAAGTCCATCCTAGAGTGAAGCCATTACACACTTCTTTTTTAGCCAAGCTAATAAATCCAGTCAACTCTAACGAGACCGAGGCCCCAATTTATAAAGGGGAAAAAACGACTGCAAAAAGCCAGGTAATGCGTGTGTTCCGTACGGCCGCATTCATTGTTAAAATAAAGACCTATTTTATAAGACTAATTAGGTAAAGCAGGCGATTCCGCAATCAACCAATTTAAATACCAATCACTGCAATTAGCAATGGAGAATTACACACCTCTCACAATAAATAATGGGTTTGGGTCAACCCTGCGTGCATAGGCTACACATTGCAAAAGAAAATGAAAGGCACACAAAGCCTCAGCCTGGTGATGAGGATGCTCAGAAGCGAAAACTGAAATTTACCCAATATGGAATTGAACCAGTATTGAATGCCATATTACAAAAAATACATTCTGTAGGTATTTCTAAAATAACGGTGGAGGATGAGCCCTCATTGTACATGAGACTTTCTTTTGTGCTACCTTGGAATATCGTTCCATCTTTTCTTGATCTCCTCCACTGTTCTTATTGTAATGCCTACACTCTAAGAAGTAAAGGCTCTCGTTAGAACCTTGCTTTGCCACTGTGGGGAGACCTTTTTAGGTGCTTCTAAGAACTTTTTTTTTACATGGATTCTATATTCTCTATTTGCAGACTTTCTGCTTTGTCATGTAAGCTATGAAACATGTATTGAAAATTGGACTTTGCAAAACAATACGGTAGCAGTATTATAAACCGTAATTTATAAACTGGCTTAATCAGAAGGGTTAAAAAAATTAGCTCTTTGCAAAATATTATTAAATGTATCTTTGCCCTTTGAAAATGATGTCTCCTTCTCCCACGTCACCTTGCCTTTTATATAGCCTACTGTCTGACCACGGCAAATTAACACCTGCTTTTCAGAGTTCTTAAAATAATCATGCAAATACAATGCCCGCAATTATCGGCAGCTTTAATAAATTAGACAGAATATTTAATAGATCTCATTTGCAAAATCCACTCCAAATTTTCTGTTCAGAAACGCCCCAGAAATGCACATACAGAATTACATATGCATCAAGGGCTAAAGAGTACAGAGACATTGCCCCCTCAAATCACATTTAATTGCGTGTTTATGCTACTGAGTGTGTTTTATAAATCCCATGCAAGAATTCAGAACCCTCAGCGCCCTGGGCCTGAGTGAGAGGTTGGGTAACTCAAGATTAAGTGACGCTTCTTCAAGCGACGGTGCTCAGCTTCTAACAACTGCAATTATACAGAAAGTACAATTAATAATTAGAATAGAAATAAAAATATATATTTCTGTACTCCACAGTACAATATAAATGTACAGGTATATTCCAAACTATACTGTACAATATGGTCTAAGAGTAAATAACTGTAATGGTTAAAACAAGCATTTACTTAAAATTCTGGGAGGAAAATGTATTAGTAAATACCATTTACGTATTTCCCTTTCATTTTTTTTGATAACTTTAAATGTATTCATATGGTATAACATTTATTTTTACTATAAGAACTTTATTATTTACAGTGTTTATTTCTGAATACTGTATTTACTTTTTAAATTATCTTTTTTTCTGTGCTATATAATCATTTTGTTTGTTTTTCAGTGGAGGGGGAAAAAAGACCACTCTCTGTTGTTGGTATTTTGAAACATTGAGCCTTTTCAGTTTTTCCTAACAGCCTACATACACCTGATCTAATTGTCTGTTTTTTACAGGTTATAGTATCAAATATGGAATAGCAAATACCCCAGGGGCATGTCTTCTATCTTTCAAACCATGGCAATATACTGTTATAACTAAAATGCTTCTTTAAGTGGCTTTGACATGATATTATTATGAATATACTATTAACTGTAAATTATATGATTCATATTAATCTCATCACAGCTATTGCCATGCACATTTTATATTAAAGCAACTAAAATATGAATCCTAAAATGTTGGGTTCTGTTAAGGAAATGTGAATTCAGATTTAATTAAAAACCACTTTTCTTATAAGGCTATTTCAATTGAGTAAATGGTTGTTTATTCATGTAATTTAAAGTTTACAAACAACTGTATTTAATATTGTGCGAGTTACTGATGAAAGGGAATTCTGGGGTTAGGGTTAGCGTTAGAGTTAAGGCATGACCAGGCATGACCAGTCGGCCAGTGGAGGAGGAGCAGAGAGGGCGACAGGGGATTGGAGAGAGTTACAGTAGTCCAATCTTGGACTAATGTAGAGCTTGGACCAGGAGTTGAATGGAATAAGTGGTGAGAAAAGGACATATTCAGTAGATGTCGCTTAAAAAGAAGCGGCAAGTGCGTGACAGGGAGGAGATGTGTTGAGAGGAGAGGGAAGGGTTAAGGGTCACCTAGGTTTTTAGCAGAAGGAGATGGAGTGAGAGTGAGAGTCAAGGGATACTGAGATAAAGAGGTCAGAGGAGGGAGAGGAAGCAGAAAGAAACTAGAGGAGATCAGATTTAGAGAGTTTGAGTTTAGAGTCCGTTGAGGTACCGAGAGGCATTTTGAGATGTGGGAGTCAAAGGAGTGAAGGGAAAGGTATATCTGGGCATCACCAGTGTAAAGGTGGCAGGAGAAGCCAAAAGAAGAAATGAGTGCCTAGTGAGCAGGTGTAGAGTGAGAAGAGGAGGGGTCCCAGGACAAATCACTGAGGTACACCTGTAGAGGGGGACAAGGAGAAGAGAGAGGGATCCACGCTAGGAAACCTGGAAAAAGCGGTTACAAAGATAGGAGAAAAACCAGGCAAGAGCAGTGCCTGAGATCCCCAGGTCAGAAAGAGAGCCGAGGAGAAGAACATGAATGACAGTGTCAAAGGCAGAGGTGCGGTCAAAGATAATTAGAATGGAGGAGGAAGTATGAGAAGAGGAGGGAGTCAGTAACAGAGAGAAGGCGGTTTCTGTAGAGTGTGCAGGACAGAGTCCGAATTGAAGAGGGTCAATCAGAGAGTGCTCGGTGAGGATGGATGCCAGCTGGCAGGAGACAGTTCGCTTGAGAGTTTTAGAGAGGAACGAGAGGAGAGACACAGGGCGATAGTTCTAGGCGGAGGAAGGGATAAGAGAAGTTCTTAAGAACGGGGGTGATGCGAGCAGTTTTAAAGGCTATGGAAAAGGAGCCAGACCGCAAAGGTGTTAATGTGGGAGTTGATAAAAGGAAAAAGAGCAGGGGCAATGGATTGGAAGAAGAGAGTAGAAAGGGGATCCAGGGTGCAAGTAGTTGGCCCGGAATCCAGGAGTAAGTAAAAAAGGTCATACTTCAAACTTGGTTCATGAATACTTGTTATCAATGCATCCATTAAGCATAACCTGTACAGATAATGTTTTTTTTCTGAAACATAAAAAAAGGTTTGAATGTAACATCAGCTTTTGCGAACAGCTGCAATAAAATGGGTTTACCAATTGGAGTTACAAAATAGAACCCCCCCCCCCCCCCCCCCCCAAAAGAGATACACAAGCATGTTTAAATATCTGTAAATGAATAAATGAATACGTTTATGTAGTCCTTCCAAAAGGGAAATGCACATACTAATATTATTAGCGTCCATCAGAAAACTTACAGGAAATTCAATATAAATGGAAAGAAAGCAAGAAGTGCGAGCAGAAAATTAATAGAGAAAAAAGTTAGCGTTACAAAAACACTCATTAAAAAAGTCAACCATCGGTGAGTCACTATTCAGACTGCGAGCCAATATTAAAGAGAGCACTGCAAGGTAAGATGCTAAAACAACTACTGCAATTTTCTGAATATTACAAGCATCCCCCCACCCCTTCCCCAGTCCATAATCAGGTCAATTCCCACATTGTTCCCAGCTTTTTGAAGTAATGTTGCATTGTTTGCTGACCAACAGAGTTCCAAGCATGCTTTCGCAAGCGCACAGCATCTAACAGAGACATTTTATACATTGAATTTTCATGCTGATGCTCATCGCTTTTCTCTTTCCAGCCACACTTGCTTGCTGTTGCAGTCAGTGCTGTTTTTTTCAGACTGTAAATAAACCTGACACTGCGTACAGGGATTAAATAGCCAAGATACAGTACAGGGGTAATCACTCAGTGTCGAGGTGCAAACAGCCGACTGATCGATCTGTCAAGCTTTTTTACTACAGTAAAGTGCTGCCTTTTTATTGAAATCTATGTGTATGGCAAGGTATTTTCAAGGTGAAAACAGTCGATTTGTAGAGTAGTAAGAACGATTACTAGAATAATAAGCACTGTGTTTGCTATTTACATTGAACAAAAATATAAACGCAACATGTAAAGTGTTGGTCCCATGTTTCATGAGCTAAAATAAAAGAGCCCATAAAATTTCCATATGCACAAAAAGCTTATTTCTCTCAAATGTTGTGCACAAATTTGTTTACATCCCTGTTAGTGAGCATTTCTCCTTTGCCAAGATAATCCATCCACCTGAAAGGTGTGGCATATCAAGAAGCTGGTCATCACACAGGTGCACCTTGTGCTGGGGACAATAAAAGGTCCAGTTTTGTCACACAACACAATGCCACAGATGTCTCAAGTTTTGAGGTAGCATGCAATTGGCATGCTGACTGCAGGAACGTCAACCAGAAATGTTAATTTCTCTACCATAAGCCGCCTCCAACGTCGTTTTAGAGAATTTGGCAATATGTCCAACCGGCCTCACAACCGCAGACCACATGTAACCACGCCAGCCCAGGACCTCCACATCCGGCTTCTTCACCTGCAGGATCGTCTGAGACCAGCCACTCGGACAGTTGATGAAACTGTGGGTTTGCACAACCGAAGAATTTCTGCACAAACTGTCAGAAACCATCTCAGGGAAGCTCATCTGCTTGTTCATCGTCCTCACCAGGGTCTTGATTTGACTGCAGTTCAGCGTCGTAACTGACTTCAGTGGGCAAATGCTCACCTTCGATGGCTACTGGCACACTGGAGAACAAACAGTTGCATTTTAATTGATGGCAATTTGAATGCACAGAGATACCGTGACGAGATCCTGAGGCCCATTGTCGTGCCATTCATCCGCCGCCATCACCTCATGTTTCAGTATGATAATGCACGGCCCCATGTCGTGAGGATCTGTACACAATTCCTGGAAGCTGAAAATGTCCCAGTTCTTCCATGGCCTGCATACTCACCAGACATGTCACCCATTGAGCATGTTTAGGATGCTCTGGATCGACGTGTACGACAGCGTGTTCCAGTTCCTGCCAATATCCAGCAACTTCGCACAGCCATTGAAGAGGAGTGGGACAACATTCCACAGGCCACAATCAACAGCCTCATCAACTCTATGTGAAGGAGATATGACACACTGCATGAGACAAATGGTGATCACATCAGATACTGACTGGTTTTCTGATCCATGCCCCTACCTTTTTTTTAAGGTATCTGTGACCAACAGATGCATATCTGTATTCCCAGTCATGTGAAATCCATAGATTAGGGCCTAATGAATTTATTTCAATTGACTGATTTCCTTATATGAACTGTAACTCAGTAAAATCTTTGAAATTGCTGCATGTTGCGTTTATATTTTTGTTCAGTGTAGTTGGTACATGGGATATAATATGGGTTATGCACACAAGTGTTTAAAATGTATATTTGTATTTAGGCACAAGAATTGCACAGAACGTCACGTGCAGGTAAAATGTAATAATATGTGAGCACGGGAAATTGCACTAGATTAATTCACGTGCAGTTGTACTGAGACTCCAATTGAATGATTGATTAGCAATCGAGTCTCGGTACAGCTGCATAAAAGCAGCACGTCTTCACTCACATGGGGTTGGGTGTTCAGGGAGAAAGAACGGGAGAGAGACCGAGAGAAAACTAAAAATAATTAATTGCTACGTCATGCTTGAGGACCAGCACGGTACCCGTTTGCTTAGTGTTCGTTCCTGTGTGTTAGTGTCTGTTTGTTTCGTTTGTCTGTTTATTTTGGCGTCAAGTGCCGTGTCCTGTTTTTTGTACAACTGTTTTATTTTCTGATAATAATAAACCGCAGAGTAGCACATTCATTCATCATTTCATCTTGCAGTACTATATGTTTCTTCTGGTCTGATGTCACCACACATACCGTTCTGTCACAGAACTACATTAGGGTTACCAGACAGCATGGCTGAAATTGTCACAGTTTCAGAATTAATTTGTTGTCATGGCTGGAAAATTGTTACTTGTCCCAGTTTTGCTGTTGTAATTATTTAATTTTTTAAAAATGTATTAAATACAAAACTGCATCAGTATGCTCTACAAGTTAATAGCAGAGTAATGTCTAAGTTTGAGTGTTAGCGCCATTCTAAAATAAAATAAACAATTCTACAGATTATATGTTTAATCATTCTGATTATGTGTACACCATGTTTACATGATAATAGCCATTTATTTTTTAAATCTTGCTTTTTGTACATTTAACACATGTTGACTAGAAATAAAGAAACTAATGAGTTGTTTTGATCTGCAATAAATTTACCCGATGTTTAATTTTTAAACTATTATTGTGTCATACAGTTTTTCACTGTGGAAATCTGGATAGTGGGAGAAACTGAAGCTCTGACAAAGACGTTGTCAGACACCAAAATCCAAGCCAAACTGGACAAAACTCACAAAAATAGTCAAATATATTCAGTCTTTTCTTAAATTACTTTGTCTAATGCTGATAGTAGGAGAACCGTGCCGAATTTTCATAAACAGCATTATTCTCCTACTGTAGGTATTCAATACATGTAGGTCTATTAATTAAATTTCCCCCCCAGTTATTTCGTCCACAGCAATATGTAAAACATGCTATATTAAAAACCAGAGCAATATATCAGTAAGTGCCATCTTTCAATATGCCTTGCAGATATTGTAAACATCTGGTTCACAAATCAAACAAACAGAGTTCACTTGAAAACTGCATTGTGAACACAAATGGACTCGGCCCTGAAAAAAAAAGAAAAGAAAAAGGACCAAAAAAACAAATTTTAGTTTACATCCAAACAAGCTCAATCCCTTTGCCGACAGATAAGTGTGAACGCCAAGTACACTGATACATTGTTTGAAACGAAACAAACCAGACCGAGTCTGTTTGAAATGGACCCAATGTGAATGCAGCCTTATTTACAGTATTCAAACTTTTTTAGGTAAATGAAGAAATCTTGTTTTTTGTACAAACTCAATATGTGTAATATATAATCATTATTAACAACATTGGAAGCTTACTAGTGCAATGTCAAATGAGCTGTAGATACAAATACAATAACATACGTCTTAGTGTATTAAAATACATGTATTAATGGTGTCACTATACATATTTTATTTACTTGTGGTATTAAACAATAACCTGTATTAGTAAATGTTTGTGTTTTAAGCAATATAACCAATCATTTAATAATTCTGTTTATCATCAACTGAAAAAATGTTAGAATGTTTCTAACAAACTGCAGCACCATGTTGTTTTGAACAAAGGATAAATCTTAATAATAGAATAATACATACTGTGGTAGTAAACCATATATGGTACAACTTAAAAATTCAAGAACGAGTAAAAGTCATTCAGCCCACCTATGCTATCTTGCTTTGGTGCCAGCGTGATCCGTTAACACTCAGGAGAGGAACAACAACCCCCTCTAACCGGGTTAGTAGGGGAAATGAAACCTCTGGGAATCCGTGGCTAGATGGACCACCCTTCCTCCAGATGGCTAGCTAAAGGTCTATTTGTGATCACAGAGAGGGTTATACAATACTGTTCAGTATCCGGTCTTTTCTTGAAGGATCTGGTAGCCTCTGTTTCAACAACTCGGTCCGGCAACCTGTTCACCACCCTTTCCTCTTGGTTCCGAATATGCCCTTCTACCCGTGGCTGCTGGTTCTGGTCTGTGAAAAACAATTATCAGCATTATCTTTGTTAACCCTCTTCTTTTAACCCTTTAAGTACCGCGATTATGTTCACACAATCATACTGTAGTGAGCTTCTAGGGCCACGATCGTGTAAACATGATAAAAAAAAGCACTTCGTTTTGACGCCTTACAGGGCCACCATACTTTGCAGTACAGGCTTGGATATCACTGGATAGGGGAGGGACTGACATTCACTTCTTGATAGTTTTTTTTCGTGTGTCGTCATGTGTAGCATTTAGTGTCTAAAGGGTTGATAAAGTTTTGGCAGCGCGTAGAGAAAAAGACATCCCAGCCTGTTTCAGAGAAACTTGTAAGAAAGACATGGAAAAACGCTGTAAATCCAATGTATTTTACATAGTTAGATTAGAATATTTAGCCCTGGAAACAGTGGAGGGACCTCTCCCCCTGGTGCTGGAGACTGCAGCGATAGCTCCTCTCCCTCTGGCCCTGGAAACAGTGGAGAGATAATCTCCCTCTGGCGCTGGAAACAGAAGCGATGGCTCCTCTCCCTCTGGTACTGGAGACAGAAGCAGGGCCCCTCCCATATATACAGCCAGGTAGTTGAGCACCATGGCTGCAATGTCTGGGAGGTATATTGGGTGGTGTTGCTGTTCCCAGGCCTCCCAGCGCTGCCCATCTCAGGCTCACAGGAGATTGATTACAGCAGGGAGGGCCTCTCTGATATTCCGCTCAGGCTGCGTCAGCCAGTCCCAGATCCCCTCAGAGGAGAGCGGACTAGTCCGGCTCTGAGGATGCAGAGGCAGGTCCTACTCCTCTCCCTCGGATGAAGGTGGTGGAGGTGAAACCAGCAGGCATTCTTCTTGGGCTATGGACCTAAGGATTTCACCTTCTTGGGCTGTTGACGCTTGGCCTCCCCCCTTTCGGGTTGTGGATGCACCCACTTCCCCCCTCTTGGGTTGTGGATGCACTGGCTCCTCATCCTCCGGTTCCTGCTCTGGGCAATCCTCCTCCTCATGCCCATAGGCAATGCACAGAGTGCACCACCTCTGCTCCTTCTCCCACCTTTCCCCCCCCTCTTGGGCTGTGGGCGCGCCGCCTCCCCCCTTTCAGGCTCTTCCCACATGAGCAGGACATTCAGGTTCTCCCTCTTCTGGGAGTGGGCAGCTGGCCACACTGTACCCATACTCCTGCCATAGAGGGGGTTGGTCGGGTGCTACGTGCCCGACCTCGCCAACAGAGAAGCACCATTCCTCACCTTTCAGGCAGGTGAGGGAGACATCCAGCATGGTAGAGACGTGACGGGATTAGAGACCAGCCATGCTCTGCTGTGGGTGGGCCTGCTGCTGCTGCTTCCTCCGGCTGCTTCTTCCATTTTTTTTTTCTTGAAAAAAAAAAACCTGCAATATTCCTGGTCTGACTCTTGGAGGCACTGTTATCCCGGTTCTGACATCACATGTGAAAGGGTGGCTTTGCAGGGGTGACATCAGTCCAGAAACACAGACTCAAAACAATGAAAGGCAGGTGAAATTGAGGCGCAGTGGTGTTAGTGCTTTATTAAATAATAGGATATAAAAGATTTAAACAAACACAAAACTACACAAAACAAAAAGGCACGTTGGCCAAACAAATAACAGATAAGTAGCATGCTGGTGTGTAAGCCAGCACGCTTAGCAATCGTTATATTTCTCAGTTATTTAATTTACCGTCTCGCTCTCATCTCTATTCCTAGACACTCTCTCCATGAGCGTAGAAAGCTGCAGACTTTTATATTCTGGCCAAGAGGTTAACTAGCTAGTAAGGATCTGTGACTGTCAGCTAGACAAATAATCAGGAGCTGATCAGTCACGCATTTATGCATTTCTCACAGGCAATGTTTGTCTTGTTGTCATTGCTTGAAAATGTTACGTTGGTACAGCTTGCCAGCATTCCACACTGCACTGATATCAATCCAAAGAACAAAAGCACTGTATGCCAACACATCAACTATATTGCAGAAGATGACCAATGGCTAGCGGGCAATCATGTTTTGATAGGTGTAGGTTGTTGTCAGTTTATCCAGGTTATCAACTCCCCCTTTACAGGAACTGTAGTACAATATCATCACTGGCTTCTTGCCATCCATGATACACTGTTGCATCGTTGTGCATTATACTCATCAAAATAACATTCTTGCATTTTTTAACAGTATGAAAAAACTGCAGTGCTTTCCGTAAAAGCACAGTTTGAAGAGTGCACAGTTGATTTCTGCATTTACAATTTCATTTGGAAGCTCAGGCTTGTTTTTTTCTCACTCTTCCAAGCATGGTCATCTTTCTTTTGAGTCACATGATAATTTGCTTAATTAGACCTGTATATTTCAAGTTAGCTATAACATTTGATAAGTAACTTGGACTGCAATTGTGCAAGAGATGAAAACAAGTAAAAATGTCTAATTAAGCACATTATTGGTTCAATTAAGGGTCTAGTTAAGCAATTGAAAGCTCGGTTGGAATGAAAACCAGCAGACACAGGGGGTCGCCAGGACCGAGTTTGAGAAGCCCAGGGTAAGACTAGCTTAGTCTTGTACTAAGTATCCTCTAGAGGGCAGCAGAATTTATTTTTGGGTTTGTTTCAATTGAGCCCTTTTTTAGAACACAGCTGGCGACTAACTTCAGCCACCAAATTCGTTGCAATTGGTATTTAACTTGCGTACTAGTTTAGCGTACTAACCATAGGATCATCCCCAGTTAGTACGCTGCTTTCAGTTCGTTGCGATTGACCCAGGGTGATTAAGTATTCTGTGTTTTACTTCTAATCTCCACTCATTCCCAGCACACGATTTAAGAATGCAGCCAAGGCAAGATTTGAACTCTATCTGGTCATTAATAAGACCTCATCTAGAATTTTGCATTCAGTTATGGTCTCCTCGCTAGGATATTGCAGCCCCCCCCCCCGCCCCCCCCCAGTTTGTTGCTTAAATGACAACTATATATTGGTTTCATTTATCATGCCTTAGCACAGAAAAAGCACAGTGCTGTACTCCCTTAATTGAGTCTTCACAGTGTAACCAGGTATAACGTGTGAAATTGGTCAGATTGAAAACAGTGTTTTATTGCTAAAAATCGGTATAATACTTGTAAATGGCGCAGGCTGTGTTTGATTTTGCAGCAACACGATGCTTAAATTCCCTTTGCTACCAACTAATTCAATACTTGCCTCTGCAGCAAAAGGTTTCTAAGAAGTAGTCGATATAGCCAACCCTGTATTAAAATAAATACATCTACTCTATCTATCTTATCACCACTATCAATGCATAGGTTTCATATGTGCTGTAGCTAAAAGCTGGAAACAAAAAAAGTTGGAAACAAGTCGTGTGTCGTGTTGAAAATACACGAGTCTCAGCGATTACCTTCGCAAAACGATAAGCTGCATTTCATCAAAACATTTTTCTATCTCAATTTGCTTTTCACTTTGCGTTTTTTCACCTGTCCCCTTAATTAAACATATTCATATCAGAGTTTTCTGTAAATAACAGAAGCTGCATTAAGTTTCCCAAAATCATTTGTGTGTAAAAAGTAGCCCATATATATATATATACACACAAATAAATAAAAATCCTACCTCACTAACTTATGTCTGTTTTTCACTGCTACCATCGAGTTGTTGCACTCTACTGTTATGTTTATTTGTTTGTTTTGCAGGTAGAAAAAACGAATTTCCATTTATAAATCAAAACATTTTTGTGCGCATCAACTTCATCAATGACACATGTGCAAGCAATGAGGTGTGTCAGGTTCACGGGCTCGGAATAGTTCATTGTGTAAAATAAGGAGGGGTGGAGAATCTGATGCGTTCCAGTCCCAACAAAACAAGTTAACCATTCTGAATCATAAAACCGTTTTATAAATATTTTTAAGGGGTCGTAGAAGTGTGTGCATGTGTGTTGTGGGGACAAATACATGTACTGTCCCCACTACGAAGAGTGGGTGGGACTTGACCCACTCGCCGTATAATGGGCCCAGTACTACATCTTATAAATATCTTAATGGGTCACTGAACTGACTGTAAGAATCGTTTTAATATGTCAGGTTTGAAAGCCTGTAAAGTTTCTACTGTAAATCAAATCACAAGCTTCTGGCCTGTGATTTTGCTTTACTTTAGTTTTTTCAGCGTATCCTTTGCGTTGTGCATACATTTAGCGTAGTTGTGCTAGTCTTGTTTTGCATGTTTTGCAAAAGTGGACACATTTCTCTTTATAGGAACCCGCAGATGCTACAAATTTTGTAAAAGTGCCTAAAACAATTATCCTCAAACAAGGGCTTGCTTGGGAAAGCAGTTTTCAACAACTTGACAATGGCATTTATGCCTGGCTGACATATTATCAATTTTCTGGCACATCTTTAGCTCTCACTTTGTTACTTATAAGCAAAAGTGCTGTTTGAAGTATGCTAGATTTATTAACCATAACACATTATGTGGTAAAGTTGCATTTCTACATGCATGTTATTTAGATGATCAGTGTTTTTCCTATGGTGTACAGGTTTTGTGCTTGTTATTATGGGGTGTGTTTTTAGGTGGGAAATTATGACAAACTGACAGCTAAGAATATGGATGTTAAAGCACAAATTGAAAGAGTGAGAGAGTGATGTCAAGTTTAGATTTGTTTGGAGAAGTTGAAGTGATGGCTTTCTGCAGGAGGTATTAATTATGTTATTAATTATAAGTTTTGCATTAAGTGTGTGTGTGTGTGTGTGTGTGTGTGTGTGTGGCAGAGCACAGCTCTGCTCTTTAGAAATTGGCAGGGATGGGGTTAAATTCCCCTACCTGCCTGGGTTCATTGTGTTCAGGTGGCTGGGGTTGATTAGATGATTAGTTTAACAATCAATCAGCACCCAACCACCTGACATAAAAGGAGGCCTCTGCTTCCCATTAAAGAGGAGGGAGTTGAGGAAGCAGGTTGGTGGTTTGTTGTGGTATTTTTGAAAGTTTGAAAGTTTGAAAGTTTGAAAGTTTGAAAGTTTGGAAGTTTGGAAGTTTGAAAGTTTTGAATCCAGTGAAGTCATTGCCCAGCCTGGAAACCTTTATTTTTGTGAATTTTGTTTTTTGTTTTATTTGTGTTTAAACATTTTTTGTTTTGCCCTTGTGCACCTGTATTTTTGTTCATTTATAATAAAATTAGTTTTTTTTTTTTTAACTGCAGACTGTTTCTGGGCCTCTATCCACTCGCTAGCCTGCCACAGTGTGTCTTTTATAATTAAGTTGTTTTTAATTACTATGTTTAAATTGTGTGTGCATGTGTTTTTATAGCTGTTTTAATGCGCTTACTAATTCAGTTGCTTTAATATACTTCTATATTAAGTTTCTATACAGTATTGTGTAGGTTTCAAGTTCTTTTATTTCCCCATTGACAAAACCAGCTACGTGCAGTTTTGCATAGCCTAACACGACTCAAAGTCACAGATAGGTGTCTGAGCTAAACGACAAAAAGCAGGAGATTAGCAGAGATAGTGTGAGAGGGGGAGGGGAACTGAAAGACAAGATGGATGCGTCCTCCTAGGTACAATGTGGTATGCAACCCCGCCCCCCGTCCCTGCAGAGGGAGTGTACAATGATAGAGTGGAAACCCCTATCATTGGACAGAAGTAAGACAAATTGGAGTGGAATCACCAGTTGCTTATAAATATCAAAAGCTTGAAGGTCTTATCATCTCTTTCAAATTGACTCCATGGATATTCATGCTTTCTGATACAAACATACACTGAGCTACATTGAGCTGCACTGAGGCCTTGTCCAAAGCCAGTTTGAAACTTGTGCTTACAGTATATGATTGTATTGGAGGTATGCCTTTCTTGTGTATGAAGTGTTTTTGAATCAAAAACCATTTGTCAGCTTAATTTTTCACTACAAAGTTATTAGGTGTGCTATCAGTTGTTGCTGTGTTCATTATGTTAATTTCATGGGGCATAGTTATCTCAGAAAGAGAACGTATACTGATCATAATAACCTTGTCAATCTTGCAGAAACTGATTTTCCAGTTCCCCATACAGTATAGTATATATTTAGTGTTTCACTTTACATTATTACAAATTATGTACAAATAAATATTCTCAAGTGTGTTGACAAACTTAGTAATCCAACATTACAGTATATAAGTAGGATAAGGCTGATAATGATTGAAATTGACAGTAAATAAGATAAGGCTGATAATGATTGAAATTGACTGTAACTAAAATAAGGCTGATAATGATTGAAATTGACAGTAAGTAAGATAAGGCTGATAATGATTGAAATTGACAGTAAGTAAGATAAGGCTGATAATGATTGAAATTCTAAAGTGTTTGGCGTTCAGCTAGTGATGCAAAGAAAATACCAAAAATTTAATCTGTATGGTTCTTTAATGCAACATTGTCAACAGGAAATGTTGATAAAACTATATCATGTTCTTCATACTCTATGAGATATCTATTGAAGGGTTTTACACAAATAAACATGCTTGATAAAATATGGGGACAACACAACACCTACTGAAGAAAGTGCAACGCACAAAAGATAATCGTCTGGAAATATATTTTGTATTGAAAAAAGCTTTGCACAAAAGCCAGTCGTTGATGTATTAATTAAACACAGAAATAAAAAATATATGCAAGACATCATCAAAATAGATATACATTAGAAAAAAAAAGGACAGCAAGTGTTCACAAGGTGTCTACTGGTGGAATATTTACACCAGGATCTCTGTAACATTGTCTATGCAGTGCACAATACAACCAAACAACATGTAATACATCCAGAAATATACAATAATGCCTTATATTGTCATAATTTATAAGTATTTTAGAATATAATGGACAAGTAATAAATGAACAGATGTATATAACTGTTTGTTTCTGACAACATAATGAGGCAGTTCAGTATGTTTTTCTAAAAAAATTATGTGTATATATATATATATATATATATATATATATATATATATATATATATATATATATATATATTTATTAATTACTGCAAATAAATAGCTGTTTAAATTATTAATGTAAAACTTGAGAAATATTTTAATTAAATTGTCAGGTGGTCAGCTGAGAAAGACTTGGTGCAATGATGCTACAAAATCATCTGATGGCACAATACTAAACTGACAAAACTCTTCATTTATAATGTTGTAATTAAATGTATTTTGAATTGAAGTGGCACCCTTGTTCTTGTCCATGGTAGAAACTCAAAAGCAATAGGAAAACACACACATGATATATTAAGTAAAATTAAGCTCAAGTCTAATCATAGGGGTAACCACAGAGTGAAATAAAACCATTTTAGCTCTGTTAATCATCAATAAAACATGTTATAAAGTATTTATAAATGCCACCTTGTCAGGGTGGGGTGGGAGTGGCAGGGGAGTTGTGAGGTTTGTCTTGTTTATCTTCCACATACTGTAGACAGCTATGCAATTTCAACCGGCTTTTGGTCACACATTTGGAACAAGGTTGTTTTAGATATATCAGGAGGATATGAAGCCATCTGGAAAAAAAAACCTGATAACCCCACTGTTAGTTGATTAACAGGCAAATGACAATGTATTCTCTGAAGATTTTTATCACACTAATTCACAAGAAATGTCTTCCAAAGTACAAGTGGTGTTTCTATAAAAAAAATAAAGAAGCCATTTAACATGTAATTTAACAGGGACAACATTATTCACAACTATTTTAGCAGCTATTACTGTTCAGTAACATGAAATAGATATTTAAATATGACAAACATCTATTGTGAAAGTATGAGACAAGTAACCCTTAGAGGACAAGGAATCATGTTTTGTAAACATACATAGTAAGGTGAAGAAAACTACATTTACATAAAGATGACAAGCATAGCTAAATATCCAGCTTTATTATTAAGCAAAAAGCATCATAAAGTTTTTATTTCTTACAAAAATATTTGCTTTTTATTTATTTTATTTAATAACCATTATAGGGTATATAAACATGTCTGTACAAATTAAGTACATAAGCTTTACATGAATGTAGCATAGCATGTACATTAAAAATGTCATACTGCAAAGTGACATGCATGTCATGAATTTTCTTAATTATATGAAAACAAATTCTATTAAAGCTGCCCTTTCTTTTCTTTGTAATAAATACCAATCATATGAAATTACCAAACATTCTCCCATATTATATTCTCCACAGTCAAATTTACTCTGGCTGTTCCTCGTGCCCTGTACCAGCTGGTACAGCTACACAGTTTTGTATGGTTGTTCAGTAACTTTTATTATCATTAAAATGTGACGGCTGTGCAAAATAAAGTAAAAGGAGACCAAAGCAGTTACCATAAAGTTACCAGTTAAAGTGTTTCTGAACAGGCTGCAGAGTTTACAGAAAAACACATTACTTCCTGCTCAGGCCAGATGTTTTGTACATATTCCAACATTATATTTTTCAACATTTTTATTCACCTAACTTTGATTAGAAATCAGTTTTGACCAGTGATTTTCAGTTTTTGACCCTTCTCACACAGTCTAGCAATGAGCAAAGCAAGCATTTTGATTTGTTCTTCTGTTTTCATTTTTGTCAACTCCCTCAAAGGAGAACACCAGTTTATGAATGTCCATGACAAGCCCTGTATGGGTGTGTTGTTATAGTTCATGCTTGTTTCAACAGTTACAAACAGTTTATGTTGCAATGTGTGCCATCAGGGAAATCAACCAGTGAATTAAACAACACACCTTATAGATATGACACCTTTCAAAGCAACTATGATTCTTCACACTACAGGGTGCACACTATGACAAACTGAGATTTCTTATTTAAGATACAACACCATTTCAAAAGTGCCATCTTTAAAACATGTTATTAAATCCTAATTAAGGCAACAACATAATTTTTTTTTTTTATTATGATTATTTTTTATTATTAACAACATAATTTTTTTTTATCTAAAAAAAAAATAAGCTTTGGTTGGAACAACACCTAAGATCCAAAATGAAAATTCGTCCACAGCTACGTTATGCCAGTCAGCAGATATTCCTGCAACTATAGTCAACGTGCTTTGTGACAATTCGTTCACACATTTTGTTAAAAAAAATATTGAATGAATATGTACACTACAACACAGTAGGCAGGAACAGTAGTATGATGGGTTTTTTTTTGTAAACTCGACCACCTTTTCCATAACACTTAAAGGGTACATAAGGACTTTTGTTTTTCTTTTATAGCTGTTACATGCTCCCATGTGTTGCTACAACTGTTTACATAAGGTGTGTGTATTGTTTTTATTTTATATTTTGACCACTTTTTCTGAGAGGTCCTCCTGCAGACTGGTAAATCCATCTCAGTTACATATGTTAGCAGGAGGATGATGGGAAATGTAGTTCTGAGAGGTCAATGCGGGTACATGGAAAGCCATGTTGAGGCAGGGAATGCAATTTAAAAGTTTAAAAGAGTGGTCAAAATGTTTAAAGAAAATTAATACAATACACACACCTTTCGTAAACAGTTGCAGCAACACATGGGAGCATGTAACACAGTAAAGTAAAAGGTCCTTATGTACCCTTTAACATATTGAATTACATACCACTTTGTAGTTTTCCATACACTTAACTTGACAAACTAACAAAAATTGAAAAATGTGACATTTCTAAATCTAATATGAAATACTGTACTGCTATTATAGCTTCCGGTAGACTTTTGCAATATAATATTGTCATAAATTAAAGATCTAAATTATGTTTTTACAGTTTTGTTTTTGTTTTTATGCTGCAATTCTAAGATTCTAGGTGATGCAAAACGTTTGGCCATATCTGTAGAAGCTGAAACTTTCAACTTATGATTCCAACATTAAAAAGTATTATTTTGTCAACTTTAAAAGGGCCACTCCAGTTGTAGGGTTTTCACTTCTAAGTCATATTCATTTATGTCACTGTAAGAACATTTCAATGGCGCAAGTGCCCAAGACCAAAACATAAATAAATTGCAATGTCCCAAAAGCACATTTTAAGATAAACACAGAAATGATGTACAAGACCCACAAGCTGAATTTTAGGCACTGAGGAATATTATCATATCAGCCTATAATTCCACAGTATAATTTGTCATCTTACAATTTGTTATGTGTTTGGCTCTGTATGAATAGTGTCCCAGTCTATGAACCTACACACCCTTTGGTATTTGTACAACTACGATCCTGTTACAGGATCATTCTCAGCCCTTGAAAGCCTGGAACTAGTAGCTTCATAAATGCTGTAGGTCTCAGTGGATCCTATTTTATAAGCAACACTGTACTTCAAATATCATATCCATCAGCTCTCCCCCAGTAGGATTGTCACTGCCAATGAAGTATTTACTTTTATAACTTGGGTGTCTGGTCAGATTGTTCTGTGTATGACATCGGCTGTGGAGAGTTTTGCATGGACAGAATGCAGAAGGACCATTTTGTTTTCTCCAGTCAGGCGTATGTCTCTTCTGATCTCAACACAGCAAGTTCAGAGTCTTCGGAGTGTGTTCCATTCAAATGTTCACTTCTACAGTTGTGGTGATAAAGGTAAGCTGGGACCTCTGTTATGGATGTTGCTGTGTAAGAGGTGGAACGCATGGAGCACTGTTCTCGACGACGCTGACCCCACTGTGCTTTATACTGCATCCACTGCCTTCTGAGAGCTGCCTGCACCTACAAGAAAGAGTTTGATATTACATAGTACTATACAAGATAAATAACCAGTATATTCACAGAAAATATATGCAATTTTCTTATTATCATATGCAAAAGAGATATTTTTACCAGTTTTCTTAACAGAAGATTAAATGGGTAATAACTAACACATTAAAACTATTCATAACTGTCATATAATATCACTCTCACAAGCCTAAAACATCTAAAACACAACAAAGCAACTCCTTTCCAGCCCCCTCTTACACACAGGTAATGTTCAATCCATAGAAGACTGCTTTTTACAAAACCACCTACAGTACAGTGGGTCCTATAAGGAAAGACCTTTGTACTGCATCAAATCATTTGGTAGCTCGTCAAACTCTACTAAGGTTTTTTTTTAACACTAAAGAAATAAAGAATCATCAAAACTACATCAAAAAGCTGTATACCTCCAGCTGTGCAGCTTAAAGATTAAAGCTGTGGGAGCAATGATAATGGTTGTCTTGGGTGTTTAATGATTTGCTGGGGCTGTCTCATTGAGGGAATATCCACACATATCTGTAGGCGTTTTTAAACTTTCCAATACTGGGAACATTAAAGAAAGTCTGCATCTCTAACACATACAAGCTGAATGTACAAAAATCCAGGGAGATGGGTGACTGTACGATTTCCTGTAGACCACAAAAGGATAAATACAATTTGCTATTTAAACTTTAGCAGCGCCATGGTTTCTATTTACAGAAATGTAACAACAGTTTTAAGGAATGTTTTGTTTAGAACTGTTTTAAAGCCCACATTAATAAAATCAAGTTTGAAGTTCATGAAACTATTTAAGAGTGAGTTTAATAGTTTATCCTAGTTTCCAAAGCACTGTTTAACCAAAGAGAATGGAATAGGGTCTAGAGCACAGATGAACACAACTGTGACTGAGCAGCAACTTACATCACTGTTCCAAGTAATATTAAACTACCACAACTCATTCCTAATAAATTGTATTCCAATACATGGCATAACATTATGGAGTACAAACAGCACCAACAACAACAACTGCAAAAATAATCCAGTTATGCCGAATAAACAATTATGCTCACAACAGCTGAATACTGTTTATCTCTATAGTGCTTAATCCTTCCCCCGAACACATCCAATTTGTGTAGAATGTCCACTGATGGTTATTTGAACTGAATGCTCATGCTTAAACTAATAACTGACCTATTTTTCTGCAGTCAGTAATTTTCAATGTTCTAAACCAATCATATCAAAGACCTTTTTAAAGCTCCTCATTCCATGCTTTGTGCTAAGTAACCACATTCTGGGTGTTCCAGTTTCATTTTTTGTTTTGTTTTTGTTTTTATTGTTCCAGTACTTTATACAGCTCAGTACTTTTCTTATCTTTACCCTCCAAATATCTATGTAGAAATGTGTACACATTTTAATTTCTTAAAAAGAGAACATTTTTATTTGATGTTCAAATGAATGATACAGGTTAATTTAATAGCCCCGATATGCATCTCAATTGTGTCTTATTAGTTCTGTAACATTAACAGTTTTTCCTTTTAATTCTAATTCCCTGACCTTTGTTATGCTTTGCAGCTGTATGGGTTGGGTGAATGAAAGTTGGCTGATTTAACTCTGTCGAATCTGTCATCAATTCTATCTGTAGTTATGTTATGATATGTTAGAAAATATTATAATATAAATCAAACTACTACTACTAATTATAATAATAATATGTGTAAACTGAGCACTGGGATACTACGAAAACTTATACCTTGAAACGAATATATAAATCTTTGACTAGGTCAGCTGACAAATCGGGTGTTTACACCGTGTGTATATATATATATATATATATATATATATATATATATATATTATATATATATTTCTTGGCGTAATCCCACCATGTTCTCTACTTGATACACAAGCAATATATATATATATATAGGTCCTAAGAATTCATGATTTTAAATGTTAACGTAGAAGAAAAATCTATTCTTATCCAGAACTCAAAACATCATGTAGAAGGCACATCATGTTTAAGAGAAATCAATAGCATTCTTCTGAAACTTTGCCATCTGGACAGCGGCCAGCTAGTCAAGGATCTACCCTACAGCAAGACTTAGTATGCCTCTAAAAACTGTGAGAACAATTTGAAACAGATGATTTCAGCAGATTCCGGTGCCATGCTTTGACAGTGACACCGACATCAATGCCAAAGTTAACATGACCTAACCCCACAGTCTGAATAACAGCTTTTTCATTAAACCCCCCCCCCCCACACACATATATATATATATGTCAGATTATCACTGTAATATAGTTCAAAGATTGGTGATGAGAGCACTACATGAGTTTTTTTATGGCCTTTTTGTATTTAAATTGTTTTATTATTAGATATTGTCAGTCGCTTGATATTAGTAAGAGCAGCACCATCTACAGTAGTCTTCTGATATGCATATTTACCAGCAAAGTGAAAGGAATCTAGATGGCGCTTACTTCTTATAAGATTTACCTTCTAGTTAACAAAAATTGAGGCAAACCTGGAACCGGTGCAACAATCAGGCTCGTTAATTGTTTTTAAAACAAGGATTATTAATATATTGTAGTATGGAAATGCAAAACAATATTTACCTCCCCATTGAAAAAGCAGAATATGGTTGCCACAAGCAAGCCCTAAAAAAGAAATCCATCATAAATTAAGATTTATCAGTAATATTTACATCGGTTAATAACGTTTACAATAATAAATATTACCTGGTAATGCATTAATATATGCATAATGTAGTCATATATTTCTCCAGCAAGTCTGTTTTCTGGCCTCCAAGGAATGATAACGAACTGGATTCCCAGCAAAGGGACCAAGATTAGGGTGGCTCGAACAGCTTTCATATACATATTAGACTCTGCTCGATGAGTGTCTCTTAATTTTGTGACCAAGACACGTACTATGTTAAGCAAAAAGAACAGATTAACCTGTAAAATACAAGTACAGATGATTTTGGTTAACACACAAACATCATTTAAGGAAAGCAGTGTTAACATGTGTAGTGAAAATGTCTTGATGAATTAATGTATATCACATATTATGGATGTGCCAGAATAAAAAGCAATACCAAAAGTTTTGGTGAATTTGGTTCTGTAACAATAACGATTGTCATCATTAATGCAGTTGTTTGCCCATGTTTGAGAAATACTGTATATTTTGCAGCTCACTTGGGGCTGACTAAATTAATGGTGACCCCTAACCACCTTTATACAACCTTAAAGTGTATCTGAACAGGATGGAGGGTTTACAACAAAACACATTATATTATATAATTCTGTTTTGATATTTGTAATCACATGACCTTGTTCATAAATCAATTTGGACCATTTCACATTCAGCTTTCCTTTCACAATGGCTCCGTGCATTAAAATGTCTGCGTTCATCACAACATCTGCTGTCATCCCCCACAGACCCCACAAAGGGTGTACCTCCAATTTGAATATGCATATCTGTCAGCAATACGGACATAAAAAAAAAAAAAAATTCACACAAACATCTGCTAACCGCCTTAATGCCAGAGTAGAGTTCTTGCTCAGTTTATTTTGCATTCACTTTGTCTGCCATTGAATAAGTGCCACACAGCAGGCACAGTAAGTATTGTGTTTTGTTGTAAACCCTACATCCCTATTTAATAATAACTAACATTTAAATAAATAATAACTAATAATAATAATAATAATAATAATAATAATAATAATAATAATAATAATAATAATAATAATAATAATAACCAGTTTATAATCTGAGCTTGAATACCAGATCCTGTTCACATCTGACTTTAGTTTTAAAAAGTATAGTATGACTTCTTAATTCTCATTTTCTTCAAGTTTTCTTATTTACCTGTTTGAATATAATGAAGCTGTTCAACAAGAAAAACTGTATAGAACTTCAACATTTTGAACAGCAGACATCTCTAAAGAATGGAGTCTCTATTTTGTTTTCATGCATTTATTAATAAAGGAAAAAAATACATATTTACTCCACATATAGTAAGCCTAAATGGAAAACAAACAAGTTGCCTTAGAAATGTACAGGATTCTCCCCAGGCCTTTTCAGCCGGACCAGCCACCCGGCTAAGTAGCTGTCGACCTCAAGCTGAAAAACCCTGAGCCACCTGTCTTACCAATGCTACTGTGTCTTTAACAATAAGGTTTGATAGTGCTGCTAGCAGACCAGATCACTTTAAGTGCGCTGGGTAAAAAAATAATCTTGGAACCACATGACAGCTGTGCTGCTGTGTTACGTGTTGACACTACATTTAACCAATCAGAGACCTTGAGGGGTTAGTTTTCCATTTTAAGTACTTCAAGATTCTGAAATGTTAAAATGGCTGCTAAAAAAAATAACTATTATTTTCGGCACAAAAGTAATGACAATGAATGTGGAAATTATCAAACCGAAATGGATGATGAAAAAGTCAACAAACTGCAACACATTATTCAAATTGTTTGTCTTGTTATATATTTAAGGTAAGGCCATTTTATTTTTCCGTTAAAAGTGCTCCTCGCTATAATGCTCTGCCACCCAGCTATACAGAATTCCTGGGGAGAATCCTGAATATAGATACTTACTAATAATGCTGCAACAATGGGTCCATGGACAATATAGAGGAGGTGGGTTTCCACACTCATCCAGCAACTATAAATAACAAAAATACATGTACATTTAATTTGGACCTTGGTGTGATTCAGGATCAAGTCTATGCATTTACATTTGTCTCTTTCCTCCCCTCTGTCACCTCCATAATAAAGTCTCCCTCTGGGCACCGGTGAAGCTCGTTATGAAGGTCTATTTGCCCCAACCCTCACCTCCTCATTGGTGCTCACATAGGAACAGAGGGGGAACCCTACATAGCCATTGTGCCAAAATATTGAAAAAGGCTTTTAAAAAAATATTTCACACAGAAATAGAAAAATACTTACTTATCATCAAAATATTTTGTTCTTGCAACAGCATGAATGGACACAGGCACCAATGGGAACCCTATGAAAATATGTAAACATATTATCAGTGATTGAATGTAAAAGCATAAATTCAGTTATGTGTGCCATAATGAAAATGTATAAGACATTTTGCCCATTAAATATACAAAAGTATACAAAGAATGTCTGCTATATTCTAAACTCCAATGCTACAGTATAAAAAAGTTCTTTGCACTATAAATAATAACACTGACTTTTTCTTCTAGGCAGTAAATTTGCATCTCATTGTGTTTAAATTTGATGTTTTTCTTCTTCCTCCAGGCATTCTTCTCAAGAGACAATAAGAGATTGTATACAAATAATAAACCCATTAAGTAAGGCAATATCAGCGCTTTTGTGTATTAAGTCAATACTTCCAAATGTGCTCCTTTAAGAATATTTAATTAAAGAAACTGCAATTTCTTTTTTCTGATACACACAGCATCTAAAACCTCCCATAAGCTGAGTCAATAAAGCCCATCTTCAAACCGTTCCACCCAGGTGTTTTCATTTGGCTACCCAAAGAAACCCTGTGATTGAGACAACGTAGCCTCCCAGTTTCCCTTTGCCTGAGCTGCACTATAAATATAGCTGAAGGGAACAGGTCTTTAACCTTGTGATGACTGGAATACTTTCATTCCAAAAGGACAGAAACATACACCTAAAGCCATTACAGACAGGTTCCTGAAGTATCATTTAGTAAATTAAGCATGGCAACACTTTTTTTCAAAGCAGGAAGGGATCATCACAACAATGTTTTAGCTTCATCATGGATACAAATTTAAATTACAGGCTTACATTATGCAATGCATGGATAAACGAATGGGTAAACTGCTTAATGATATTAATACGCTACACAAAGGTTTGGTAATATATAATTAGCCTCATGAACCCTGCTGAGATCTACGCAAAAAATAAGTAGGAGTCTTAAAGGTAATTGTGTCAAGATATGAGGCATGACACAATAAAAATAAGCACGGCGTATGATATTGAGCATGATAAATATCATAAGGAACCCACAGGGAAAAACTTAACAACAGAATGGAATTGAAAACTCAAATGAACTTTCAGTCAAACTAAACTAACTCTATCCCAGAAGAACATAAGGTTTTTGTCACAAGGTTTTTGTAAAGAACAGCAAATATGGAGAAAAAAAAAAACTCATCACAGACTGTATTTACAAACCAGATAATTTAGAAAAACACTGTATTCATAAGCAATGTAAAATAAATGTTCTAAAAAATATAGTCCTCCATTATAACAATGCTGAAAACAGCATTTTCTAAAACAAATGTTTGCCATTTTGTTACTCATTTATTTTTTGTCGTAATGGCCTGCAAGTCTACTAGATATTTTTTTAATGCTCACATTGGTTGGATCTAGTCCAGTTCGTGGATAAAGATAGAAAGCTGGCAGATTCTTCAAACATTTCATTATATATTTCTCCAGTGACTTAATTTAATGATCATATTTTGATATTTTTTAAATAAAACATTATCCTTTCAAATTAATATATTTTAAAGACATATATTTTCATTGATGCTATGATATTTATACAACTAGAAACATATTAAAGGTCACCAACATTTGACAAATGTGGAAATTTAACACAAAATGTACCTAGACATAAAAAGGAATGAGACATGGGTCCCAAGATTCCTACAAGAGCTTAGCTGTAGAAAATAGAATATCTATCTGTATCTATCAGCAATTAATCAAGCATATTACTGGTTTGGGATTGTTGTAGATACATTGGCATTATGTTTGTGATATTTCAATGGCCACCTTAGACCTCAGATCACAGATTGAGAATCTATTTTATATAAAGATTGTCTCACTAAAGTCAATGAAGATCAGTGCAGTACCATATGCTTGTTAAACAGGATACTGACATTTAGCAGGTTCAATCATTACTAGTTATTCCCAAAAGGTTTGAATAAACAACCCTAGAATTGAGCATGCCAGGTATAGTATAGCAGTGACAGGAATGGTATTTCCAGGATACATCTGCCATTGAGTGGGGCTCTTCATTGTTGTTTTACAGTAAGTATGAACTGCGCTGATCTGCATCAGTGTGGACAGGGGTCCGGTTAATCAAGGTCTTTTGGCAAAATGCAATTTGCACCACTTAACTGATAAAGAGCAACCCAGATTTGACTTAAACTTATGTCTGTAGTGTATATTCACAGACTGATTTTTCTTTCACAGAATAATGAAAATTGCATTTCAGTTTGAAGATAAATCTGTCCAAGTGGTCTTATTTTGGTGAAGCTGAAGGGAAGGAAAGGGGAGGGGAGGGAAGGGAATGGAAATGGAAAAGAATAAATTATGTGTGTTTATCCAAGGAGTGCTGAGTGTACAGCAAAGAAGGTATTGTGTTTTTATACCTGAAGAACATATGTGTGTGTGTGACCAGCAAACAGCTTAGCTGTCCGATTCAGTTAAAAGAAAAACAGTGAAGGCTTTGCCTAACCTGATTAATTAGAAGAGTGGTTTTGTTGGGAAAACAGCTTAGCTGTCCCAACCCTTTATTTAAGGAAAAACAAGTTTAGCCCAGTGAGACTTTCATATGCAAATATTGGGAGGTTTGAGGTAAATTTATGAACAGCTTCAATTTGCATATTCACATTTCACAATGTGTGCAAGTCACCATATTCAATGTATTTGTTACTAATAGACTTACCCCACCCTAATAGATAGTACCAATGTAAATGTTGCTCTTCTGCAAACACTGCCACCACAATAAGAGTGTGAAGGTATATCCCCTCACAAAGCATCCAGAAATAGTTACATCCAAGCATATATTGGTGAAAAAAGTGGAGAACCTTACATCCAATCTGCAAAATAAAATTGAAGAAAGTGTGTTGGTATGTAGAGAGAGGAAACACAATTGTTTTAAATGGGTAACTCAGAAATCATCAATGATTAAGGGAACACAGAGTGACAATTATTTTAGTTAACCACAAAAAAACTGCATGTTTTCACATAATAGTGTTCAATTTAAAAATACTAAAAGAAACTAAATAAGTGCAATCACAAACATTTTGACCAGCAGTCTTTTTCTGTGTTTTGAACAAGCAAAATAAGTTTTGTGATTGAATTTAAAACACGTCTAACATAAATGCACAGCATGCTATTTGCCATGCACAGTTGTATTTTATTATAGGTAGTAATCATGTAAACTACTAGCCTAACCTTTACCTGTATTTGACTGTTGGAAATACTTGAATAAATGAATACTGAATAAAAAAGAGGAAACATGCAAGACACGCAGGTCAAGGTCCAATTCTTTTTCATAGCAGCACATGCACCTTTTAAAGGCAGAAGGCAGGCACCTTTTAAAGGCAGCAGTTTTACGTTTGTGGTAAACTGATAGTTGTAGAACTTTAAGAGTCTCTAAGGACACAAACATGTCTGAAACATCTGGTCTTTTAAACAGTTTATAAAGCAGCAATATATGTGCACATGGTATCACAGCACATGGAACATATGGGCTGGAAAAAAAAAAAACATAAAGCATGTTCACTTTTTATCACTGTGTAAAGCTGCCAATACAGAAGAAACATGTCAGAAAGGTATACATTATGTTCACAAGACATCAGTAGTGAATATTCTGTTTGTGAGATAGCCTCGCACAACTTTCAACTAATATATATGTGTCTATATATATACACACACACACACACACACACACATATATATATATATATATATATATATATATATATATATATATATATATATATATATATATATTACTATACTGTTAAAAAATATATATCGTTAGAAATACAGGGCAAAATATACAAGTCAGTTGAAATTAAATGTAAAAAAAGGTTAAACATTTATAAATGACACATCAACAGAATCCAACTGTAATGATTGCTCCGTGATCCTGGTATATTCAAAGGTATGTGCCTAGCACAAAACCAGGTCTGTGGCACGCAGAATAAGGATTGTAAAAAGACTGCGTTAACTCCACGCACACTACCATTCCAGCACTGACTATACACCCATCTTGTGGCCATTGCTTTATTTGGCTATTTCATTGGTTGCTGCACATTACAGGTGTATGGGGTGCCCAGCTGCAGTTCAGAGAGACAAACCCCGCCTCTTACTGTGAAAGGCATGCTAAAATCAACGATGCGATCAACCAATCAAAAACCTATATTTTCTCTGCAGCAGTCCAATTATAAGTTAGCTGAGGCGGGACAAACAGTTCTGTTAACTGTAATTTCTGTCCGTTTGTATGCAGTTGTCCAGTCTGTTCAGTTATTGAGAAACATAGTAGGCTACAATTAAGATTTTAGGAGCGTATTTAGGATAAATTATTATTCTTACAAAAGAAATGACATAACGAAAAAAATCCATTCATGCGACACCTAAAATCTTACAAACTGGGCTTAATTATGATGTTCAAATGGGTGAGTAGAATGAATAACATAACGCATTTCTGTGTATTGTGTATAAAAATGTTTGACTGATGTTTACTTTGCAGGTGAATGACCTTGTTACATTTACAAATCAGAGTGTGCTGCCACAGTAGACTTTGTCACAGCACGACTTATATAAAAAAAAAAAAAAAAAAATCATTCAGAAAAAAGACAGTATCCAGAGCCTTTTTTTATTTTGCTTCAAAAACATACAGCTATGTCGGATCAGCTGGCCTTTAAAGAAGCCTATATTGTATTTCCTTATGATACAATACTGTCCGTATTCAATAAAACAGTGACGTTCAGTTCATTAATTTGAAAACTCAGCGCTTAGCTATGGAGCCAATTGTGTATTTGAATGGGCCATATGTATGTGTGCACGATATAATGTGTGCTCTCGTCTGCTCTCATATCGGTACATACTGTGGCGACACCAGTGATAGCAGCTTGCCGGGGTAATGCCATTACTAATGGTGACTGTCCATCATTCTGCATTCTCGCTTGGCTGTTGTGTGCAGTTGCTATATTGGTAGTGAATGCGCAGACGGTTTTGCGAGGCACAAACAGATTTGCGAATTGCTCAAAAACCTGCTATATTCCAATGTCGTACAACTGCTTTGTGATGTTTTGGAATATCTCTCATTTTGTGCCAAAGCACTATTTTTTTTGCGAGGCACAAATTTAGCAGAGGGATTGCGCGAAGATCGAAGATCGGGCCCGTGGAGTTTTATGTCACATCCAAAGCATTACAACCTCACAACTCTCCACTGTACTGGACTATATGGCACCCAATTGTGTCAGTACTTGCACTTAACTGCTCCACACTTTGCTGTATTCTACTACTGAATTATATTTTGTACCTGATTTCACTCCTAAAGGTAACCGTATTCAAGTTTTTTTTTTGTAATTGCTCTTATTTGAAGTCGTTCTTATCCATTTATTGTAATGATTACTTGCTCTTAATAGAATTTACTCTTAAGCAAATATTTTTACTCTTTATCTGCGCTTAGTTGAAATCACTCTCAATTGTAATTATCTACTGTATTTATATTCTCTTATTTGATTTTGCTCTTATTTACTACTGAGTTTATTGTACTTTAGAACTGATCTTATCTTTAATGTGACATTTTGTAGCAACTGTAAGTTGCAGTGGATAAAGGTGTTTGCTAAGAAATAAATAATAATAATGATGGTACACAAAAGTACTTTGTCCCATAGAAATGTTTCATTTAGTAATATGCTAAGTGGCCACATCATTCTGTCTAAGTGCTATCAGAAATATGGTTTATATTGGGTTGCATAATCTTGCTTTGCGAATCTGAGCTTTAATACCAAACACAAAAATGTGCAATTTTCTGCTTTCCTATTGTACCACAAAGTCATATAGATTATGTTTGCATAGGCAGTCTGCCTTCACATACAAAGCGTTTCCTTTGCCTACTCAAGAAGCAAGTCACAACCCAATGTATTTGTAATGAAACAGTGGCCAGGGAAGCTCTATCATGAGAGCCAAAGGTGAGCCCATTTCTTTTCTTTGAACCGTCATTTTGTACCAATTCAAAATTAAAAGTGTTATAATTACATTTTAGCTCTTGACGTTTAGAGAAAATTCATATTTTATTTTATAAATATACTGGAAATATTAATGCACAGTACTGCTAAGTGACTGGTTGAAACATAACGTCGTCTACAGTATGAGCAAGACACATTAACTGTTCATGTTGAGGTGTACAAATGTGAAGCCATTGTAGGTGCCATTTTCCGTGTGCAAAACCATCCACTGCTGTATTGTTTACTGCTTATATACAGTAATTAATAACAGATATAGAGTAAATAGCAGGTGGACATACAGTGTTGGAAATACTGTGAAGAATAAAAGGTATAGGTGATTCCTTGTTGTAACCCAGAACTGTATGAAAGTACTTAATGCTTGCTGTATTGAGAACTATTTGCATGGAGCTTTGAAAGGTAATACAAAGTTAGAGACTCTTATTGAAAGCATGCAGTATAATAAGGGTTAAGTGGCCAGAAAATTTGGGCATTGCAGCAACACAACTTACACTTTGATCGCACTGCCGCTTATGTCGGCTCACTTGCCTCGACTATGTGTGAATAGACCTGTCATTCGTTGCACCAAGCACAACACTGAGGTCATTCTCAAGACGCTGATGTCATTTCTCCTCATTTGCCTTGCCTTGCCCCAGGTTAGCTCGCCATGTATGTTTAAATTTGCCTTTAGGAAATTTTGAAGAATTTATTGTCACTTATAATAATTCTAATAATTTTCACCACTGTTACTGCTTGATTAAAATGACTAACTCTAAATTCATTAAAGTCTAGCCAACAAATTTGCATGCATTGCTTTTATTTTTAGATAATTATAACTCGACTCACCGACTGAATGCAGAGTCATTTAGAGGCTGTGGTTTAACAACTTAAAAGCATGCACAATAAAACCTGACATTAAAAAAGCAAACCTGGTGGGCAGTAATTCTACCCATAATCGTATTTTGTAAATTACTGTAATTAAAATAACTGCTAATGAAGTGAGCTTACTAGCCCCATCATCATCTAATCAGCATACCTTGATCAACCCATTTATTAACATATGGTAATAACAAGCTCCAGGATATCTGTCAAATGCCTATTCATAGTGTACATTGCTTGTCTGGCTCCTGTTAAGAGGATGACATGTGAGCATTACTTTTTTTTCAATATGTTGTTATGCTGGGGTAGATTGTGAACTATCAAAGCAAAAGTTATCAATTTTGTATATATATATATATTTTTCTGTCTGAACACTCCAACTACTGTCAATAACCTCTGTTAAACAATCATAACATAAACTGAAACAAAAAGAAATTTGTTTCTGTAATATATATACATGTCTACCAGAATATATATATATATATATATATATATATATATATATATATATATATATATATATATAGTGGTTTGCAGAAGTATTCACCTCCTACCAATAATGTTACATTTTGTGGAATTACAAATAATGTGTGCACAGTTTTTCAAACAAACTTTTTTTTTATTCGAAGCTGTAGTGGTTAAACTGAACACTATTATATGAGGAGGAGGTTAAATGTCAGCAAAACTTGCAAAGAAAATGTACAAAATGAAATGTACTGGTTGCATAAGTATTCAGCCCCTTAAGTCAGTACTTGGTTGAAGCACCTTTTGCAGGTCTTTGTTGATAGGTCTCTACTAGCTTTGCACAGTAGGATGGTGACATTTTTGCCCGATCTTCACAGGAAAATTGCTCCACTTCCACTAAGTTTGTTGGGGATCGTCGATGGACTGTAATATTCAAGTCTCGCCATAAATGTTCGATTGGTTTCAAGTCAGGACTTTGACGGGGCCACTCAAGAACATTAATTTTCTTCTTGTTCAAACCACTCCAGTGTGGCTTTGACTTTGTAATTTTGGTCATTGTCCTGCTGAATTGTGAATTTCCTCTTGGCTGGTTCAAACAGGTTTGTCCTCAAAGATTCGCCTGTACTTTGCACCATCCATTCTCCCTCTATCCTGACAAGCTTCCCAGTCCCTGCTGAAGAGAAGCATCCACGTAACATGATGCTGCCACCACCATGCTTGACAGTTGGGATGGTGTTGACTGGGTGATGTGCAGTGTTGGGCTTGCGCCAGACGTAACGCTTGGAATTCAGACCAAAAAGTTCAATTTCTGTCTTGTCTGACCACAAAAACTTTTTCCACATGTCTGCAATATCATCTACATGCTTTTTTACAAACTCCATATTTGCTTTAAGATGAGGCTTTTTGAGAAATGTCTTCTTTCTTGCCACCCGTCCATACAGGCCAGCTTTGTGTAGGGACCAGCTTATTGTTGATGTGTGAACACTGACTTCCATCTCAGACATCAGTTCATTGTTGGCTTAAAAGTGACAACCTGAATCAGTTTCCTGCTTGCCCGACTTGCTCAGTTTGGGAGGGTGAACTGATCTGGGTAGTGTCTGGGTGGTGTGATGCATCTTCCACTTCTTAATGATGGACTTCACTGTGTTGAGAGGAATAATCAGTGCCTTTGAAATCTTCTTGCACCCTTCTCCTGCTCTGTGCCTCTCTACCACTTTATCCCTGACTAGTTTCTAAAGCTCCTTGGTCTTCATGGTTGCTTTCTTGGATCACTATGTGAGTTGCAGCTTGAAAGTCTTTATATACCTGAGGGAAATTATCTACAAGTTAAAGCATGCTGAGTACACACAGGCTGAAACCATTTCACTAATTTTGTGATCTTTCAAGCATTCTTTGGTATAAGAAGTGGAAAATTAATTGATGTTTCTAATGCTGAAGCTCCTGTCTTGATGATCTGTTTCTTTTTTCCCTGTTCCCCAGTGACAGATTCTCCATTTATTTTTTAGCAGCTGTCATTGGCACAGAGCTTTAGTAACACCACCCACAGCAGTCTTTGCATTTAGTTCCAACCCATTAGACAATGATGGCTACAAACTAGGGGTGGGCACCAACATTGATATTTTGATATAATATCGATACCGTTCAACATTGATAATAATTTCCATATCGTGTGATTAAAATATATATATATATATATGTACGCTCACAGAGACATACTTTTTATTGCTTATACTGCTAAAAATACAAATGCAGTATAATCAAGTTTATTTTATATTAAGAAATAACAAACCCCATACATACCAATCATTGTCACTCTCGTAGGCAAACACCACACACTAAAGTATCATTTAACCATTTTATTCCATTGATTGGCAATTTTCTTAGATCCTAATTAACAAATGTATTTCAAACATTCAATAACTATAAATCAAGTTAAAATGTAAACTTTCGGTATTATAAATGAGATGTACTTTTAAAACATCAAAGCACATCTCAAAATAATGCAACATTCAACAGGACACCGATCTTAACACTTTTAGATGTGTCGTGCATTTATACACAGAGAAGATTCAATTACTTGGCTAGCCTGTGCAGTGAAGCATATAAATATTTTGTTTTTGTGATGGCTGATGATGTCATGAAATACTAAAACAATATAACAAGACTCTATTTTTCTCCATGGACATTGTGAAGCAAAGCGAAGTTAAAGTAATTTATTGCTTTTCTTATGTAAATGTCTGTTAACGTCTATATGTATAAATGTTTCATATTGCAATTGTGTTATTATATTTTTTTGTGTTTTGGAAGACTTTGATATTATCGATATCAAAATACGTGATTGATTAAGAAGGATGAGGAACTAGAAATTCCCTTTAAGCTAAATATTGAGTCATACACATATGCATCTGATTTGCTGAAAATCTATATGCATGCCCTGAATAACATCCTTTACCCTTATTATCATTTACCAGATAATAAGGGTAAAGGATGTTATAGGCCTGGCCCATTATGGCTTGATTAAACATAGCATCATACCATAACATGCATTTTCAGAGGCGAAGAACTGTCATCTTACTGAGACAAAAACATTCTTCTGTAATCTGTCATTTCAGCATCAACTGAAAACAGTACATGGAAAATGAGCACACAGGTGGTTAGAATACCATTGGTTAGAATGAGGCTTTATGAGCAACTCTGGCATTAGATGATAGCATTTTCTATATAATCTAAGAATGAACCCATTTCTGATTTTATCAGTACCTAATCTGTTATCTGCAAATGACCCAAACTGGCAGACTGAGAGGATATGATATTGGGAATGCCTGCAGAGCTTCAGCAAAGCAGGTCCCTAGAATATCAGTAGCCCTGGTAATCATGGGTTTTCATCACATTAAAGTCCATTTGCCTTGAAGTATATTTAGTTTGCCAACAGCTAATTGGGCCGCTGTGTGTGATGCCTTGATGTAACAGAAAGCTTTCAGAGCTCAATTCACTTCAGGTAGTTTAATACATCACACTGCTTCAGGTGTGTTTGAAGTTTTATTGCCTTGAAATTCAAACTGCTGCATGTAAAAAGGGCATGTGTCTAAAGAGCTTTTTATTTTAGTTTGTATTAAGAGTGTTAAAGATCACACTAGCTTTCATTAAGCATACAGCAAACAAAATAATTAAGAACAATTAGTCAATTTTTTTATTTATTTACTTTAGTAGTTGCCAATTGAGTTTTACCCAGTTTTTTTCTCCCAATTTGAAATATCCAATTGTATTTTGGGTTCAGCTCACTGCAACCACTTGGGAGTTGTGAATACAAACGCAGGCTGTCCTTCAAAATGTGTGCTGCCAGCTGACTGCTTGTTTTCACTCTGCTATGCAGCCAACCCAGTGCTACAGTATTGGAGGACAATGCAGCTCTGGGCAGCTTACAGGCAAGCCTGCAGGTGCCCAGCCAGTCTACAGGGGTCACTTGGACAATTGTGTGCCACCCCCTGGGAACCCCTGTCTATGGTTAGCAGTGGATTAGCTTGGACTTGAACTGATGATCTCCAGGCTACAGGATGCATCCAGCACTCCATGTGGAGCACTTTTACCAGATGCACCACTCCAGAGCCCCTTTTTTAGTCACATTTTTGCTGCATACCTTATGGTAAACATGTATTTCATTCTAATGGCATTTTTGTCAGCAATTAATGAGAATAATATTTTTGTATTAATTTATTTTATTTCAATGCTACCCTGTCATTTAGAAATGCAGTAGATATTGAAAATATGTGGGTTGCTTCTGATAGGAGTGACACACTTACAAGCCAGGGATGATGATCTGAGAGATGGCATTTGTGAAAATCTACGTGTCAGAGAGAAGGTTCCTGCAGAGGGACCTCCCTTATAGTGGGAGCAGTGTTGAGTCGACTGGGTGGCAAAATGCTTTTTCCCCCACTGTGTTTTGTGTTGCCTTTTTGTATGTTTGTTTATACATTGTTTGTGCTATATAATTCTCTGTATAGCCAAGTGGTCCACACTGGAGCAACCCTGTACTAGCAATACACCGTATAACACATATAAGTACTGTAAATACTCCTGGGCACAGGCTGAGCGTTTCAACTACAACCCACCTGTCTCTCTCTTACCTCTCGCCACGCATTTCCACTCCCCATTTACAGCCAGAAACGCACAACAGCAATATGCTAGTCATGTTACTAGGACACAGGCCACGTTTAAGAACACCAGCAGATTGTGTTTCAGAAGTTTATGTATGGTATACAGAAGGAAATAAATGATTATTTTCTTACTGCTTAATTTTCTGACATAAAGTGATAATCACAAAAGCTTGTGTGTGTTTAATCTACAGAGCAGAACAGCGTGGGTGGAGTTTTAACCACATGCTGCTCTCTGCAGCTGCACACAGGCAATGCCACGCTGAACAATCTTAGGAGATTGTGTCAAATGTGGCTCTAGACATTTTTGATGTTAAAAAATGTCTTCTTTTTTTTAAATACTACACAAATGTGCAAAAGTGGTGATACATAAGTAGGTCATTTTACACTTGCAGTTGTATGCATAGCAAATTGCTAGCATATAGCATGCATAGCATGTAACATGCATATCATTTTTCAATATTTTTTATTATAATGGACGCAGGTTTATATACTTGTAATCGATATATTTAACACTATTCTAGAAATGTCCTGACTTTTTCATTACTGAACCTTGGCCAAATAACACTGCAGTCTGTTTAAGGGGAGGAATATTATCCATGAAAAACAAAGTCATTGTAAATCAAATTAACATCAAAAGCCAAGATCTCCAGTAATTCTTGCTCTTTGGAGTTATCTTCAAAAAACACCTGGAGTGATTTAACTGATACAATTCTGAAGTGCGTTTTTGTGTTTCTAGTTACACTGATGACAAACCAAGTTTAACTAAAACATGATTCGTTTTACATACACACTAATGTATGTATTAATGTTATATATATATATATATATATATATATATATATATATTATATAGATATATATATATAATATATATATAAGATATTATATATAGAATATCCCATCATTCCAACTCATCCCAACCTTTGCAACTGCATCTCCCTCTGGGGGCAAAACACACTGCTCAAACTATGTGAAATGTTGTTTCATATTTAAGGCCCTTAGAAATTCATACCATAATTTACACAAACTAACTAACCTGCAGTTCAGTCATGCACATCCAACCAGCTGATATAAATAATAATTAAGTAATTAACACATAACTGGCTAATTAAAAAACATGACTTAATAATAATGGACAACCACTACAATTATGAGATTGAAAATAGTCCAGCAACTCTGGGTCTGGTCTGTGCTTCATATTCCTCCCATCTGGACAAATCATTTCCTGAGATTAACAATCTGATCACATCTCATTCTATTTAATAAACTGCTTAATCGGTAGTTTTATGACCAATTTCCTAAATGGTGGAAATTAAGTAATGGGATGATTGTTTAATTGTTGCATATTAATTTACTTCTGTCTAAACTGACATTGTGTGGCCGTAAGGCTAAATTACAGGTAAGCAGACGAGACATGACAAACTACAGGGCCTCCTCTATAATAAGCAACACATGACACATTAACCTATTACTGTATCAATCACAAAAAGGAAGATTGCAATTGTTTAAATGTAACTTTTTTTTAATGCTACTTTGGAATCTCAGACTAGTCCTTGGGCATGGATTCCCAAAAAGCGAACTGAAAGACAAGCCTCACTAACCAGTTAATAATATCTAAATAATTAAACATGAAGTATTGCCAGGTGCTGTTTTTCAACCTCCAACCTAGTAACAAGAGTGCTGCCTAAACAATTCTTAGGGGCTAACACTCTTCGGTATGATTTATGTCTGCACAATAAAATCTGCAGGTTATTATTCTTTATTTTATATTTTATTTCTTACTACGCTATTTGGTTAGCAATGAATATGTTACAATTAGCATCTGAAAGGCGTGCTCAATCGACTAATGCAAGCAATTTCAATCTTTTGCTGAAGACACCTCAATCCGTCATCTACATTCTACAGCAATTTATTTCCATTCATGGAGATAAATGAATGGTTTGCTATGAAGGGACATACTCAATTGTTGCTCATTTATGAACAGTTTGCATGAATGTAGTGAATGTAATATGCAATAGTGAATACAAAACAAAGGACTACTGATGAATCCTGTAAAAATAAAGCATGGGTGGCATGATAGACACAGAGCAGTATCTCGGACTGAGTGGGGGTTGCAGTTCATAAGCACTGGATAGTAGTCTCAAAGTCTCTCTAAGGTTACGGTGGATAAGGTGAGGGGCAGATAGAAAAATAAAGGCAAGTGAATTTGATGATGTTATCTGGAGAGCTAGAGTTTATTATTTAGGTAAAAAATAGTTCAAATATATATTTATACATATTGCACCTTGTAACAGTTTTTTGTTGTTGTTGTTGTTCCTGGGTAGTAAGTGTTATTTCCTAATTGCTTATGCCTCAAAAGTATAGAAAATGGCTATTATTCCCCACAAACTTTGCTTTTGTGACCAGGACAGGTACATTTCAAAATATCACTATTTCCAATGAGAAAACGGGCGAATTTGTGTCTTTTCGTTCACATAAGTCAGAAAAAAACAACATTTGAATCCAATTCAGTATAACCGTAAATCTCAAAAAACTACTCACTTCTAAATCTTTTGTAGTCATTGTTGTATTACTTTAGTATAAATACATGTTAATTTGGATTCATATGTTGTTTTTTTCTGACTTTATGTGAACGAAAAGACACAATTTCGCCCGTTTTCTCATTGGAAATAGTGATATTTTGAAATGTACCTGTCCTGGTCACAAAAGCAAAGTTTGTGGGGAATAATAGCCATTTTCTATACTTTTGAGGCATGAGCAATTAGGAAATAACACTTACTACCCAGGAACAAAAATTGTGTTACATAGTGTTATTAAACATACTATTTATATAAATGCATGCACATAATTTTATGTGTCTTCTGTAACTTTCTCTGTGTGACTGATATAAAGTTAACCACTGAAAATCTCATAAAGGATGAAACGCTTGTTTGATTGGCTGATCAACTGTCCCGCAAAAAAGCAACAAAATCGAGAGATACCTGACAGTGAAATCCAATGATACCTTACAGTGAAATCCAGTGATACCTGACAATGAAATCCAGTGATACCTAACAATGAAATCCAGTCATACCTGACAATGAAATCAAGTAACACCTTAATGCTGCCACCTTTAAACATGTAAATACTTCTGTTTAGTTTACTACGAATAAACATTTTAAAAATCCATAAACTGTGAACTAACATTAAGTAGCTAGCAAGTCCATATCATTTTTCCCTGATATATTTTTCTATTATGTTTCAATCACAAACCGACCTAACGGCATTCCATTTAATTATTAAACAACTAAGCTTTTTTTTCACGCTAAAACTACCTGGACATGTTTTTTTGGTTTGTTTTTTACATACTTGCATGTTGTATGCAAGTTTCAGCTATATGAATACTCAAGCTAACATGTGTGTAAATTGCCTTTCTGTATATTGTGATGCAGTGTCAGCATTTTAAAATAATAAACACAGAGTCCTTTAGAATGCAGGAAAACAGCACTTGGCAGTGCTCACAGGTATACATATTGATTTTGGCACTGGATACTGCACACAAATTACAACAGACTAACAGAGACTAGCAGGTTTCACATTCTATGATTGACATTTTCACAGACCAGTTCACAAATGACCTAATAATAATCTCTCCTAAGGAAAGACACAGCATTAATCATCTCCAGCCACGCCTCCTCCTAGCGGGATTAATTATTCAATAAACATTTGCACCTGGAATCATTTTATACTAAAATAACTATTGTTTAATATTCCTACTATTCCTCCGTCCAGGAGAGCAACCACCAAGAAAAGGTTTTAAAATCAAGCCTCGCTCAGGACAACTGGAAGCTGCTAGAGACTGGAAAATGTTGGCAGATGTTGGTCAACGGCTCATTTTTCCACCTGAGATTGCCACCACTAACCTTCGACCACACATTGTTTTGTGGTCTGGATCAGTATGCCTTGTTCATCTGGTAGAGTTAACAGTGCCATGGGAAGATGCTGTGAATGAGTCATATGAGAGGAAGAAACTTTGGTATGCTCAACTAGCTGCTGAAGCGGAATAGCGAGGATGGAGAGTCCGGGTTTACCCAGTGGAGGTGGGTTATCGAGGATTTGTGGCACACTCTACAACACGGTTTCTCAGAGGTGTCGGGTTCAGTGGCCAAGAGTTGCGTCGCACAGTGAAGAACTTATCTGAAGCAGCAGAAAGGAGCAGCAACTGGCTGTGGTTGAGACGGAAAGATTCTGGATGGGGATCTCAAGCACAATAGAAAGAAATCAACGCAGATGTACAGGTAAGTAAGCTGGGATGAGCTGAGTGGGGAATGGAGGGGGGTGATGCTGGGATGCCAGAACCACTGTCGAGCCCTCTTGAGGTGTCATGGGCTAGTCAACGAAACACAGAGGATGAAAGGTGCCCACTTGAAGACCCCAGAGATGTACCCTACTTAGCTCAATCCAGACGGTTGTCATGCTGATGTGCTGGGGAGACCATACTGGATTGATCCCTGGAGCCAGCATCGCAGCCGTTGTGTGTGCTGATACGCTGGGGAGGCAAAATGAGCTGATCCCTGGAGTTAGCATTACACTTCAGCAACCAACACCAGACAGAAGGATATCTACATCATCGGATGGAAAACAACACAAATGGATGGAGATGCAGATGGATCACATCAGTTTACTACAAAGCTACATCTTAGTTGATGCTTATCTTGGTGACAGACGAGTTCAAATCAGCATGAAGTTCAACATCTACTCTCATGTAATGGAAATCTTCTCATTTATACGCAGGGTTAAAACTGTGACCACTATGGCGGGGGCACATTAAACAATAATTAGGGGTGAGACGATTCATCGTGTATCCATGTATCACGATACAACATGATACAATACACCTTTGTGTGTTGTGATACAAGCTTGAAATGAGTACACTTATTAAAATGTAAATCCTGAAAGGGATTTGGTTGTCTGAATGTAAACTCCACTTCATCCTAGACATATCCCATTGTTCAATGAAACAGTCGGACGCTTCTGGAAGTTAAGCAGAAGTAGAGGAAAGAATGTTTTTTTCTCTATTCCTTTGCTAGCAAGCAGGGAATACTGACACTGTACTAAAGGCTTCAGAACTGGTTGCTGAAACGCTGCCTGACTAATGGGAGTTGAGACAGCTGTGATTCTGGCCAATGGCAGTGTAGAGGAGATGAAGACAGCCTGCCTTGTTTATTATGGACAATAATTGCTATGCTATGGATAATTTTGAGGTATGGCACAGGCCCCCTTTTTTTTGGATGGAACCGCATAACAGTCTCGCATTTTGATTGGTCCTTGTCTGTCACAGGAACATGTCATCACACAAGTGGGAAAGCCTAAGGCATTTTTAACATTGCGATCAGAGAGAGAGATATATCTGCTTTCCACAACCTTTCATCTTCCACACTGTTACAGTTTTCTTACAGGTTACATTAGTTTATCTCTAATGTAATCACAGTTTTACATATAGACTGCCCATGTTTTCATTTACATCCTGAATTCTGGTCTGCTTTGCTTTTCAGATAATGTCCCAAATTCTGGGTCACTCTGATAACGTCCCATTTTCTGGGCTGTTCTGGTTTTTAGATAACTTCCCAAATTCCGGGCCACTTTGCATTTTCAAATTCAGTCCAGTTTTTGGGATATTCTGCTCAGCTGGTTCACAGCTGCCACTGAAGTGGCTTAAAGGTGAATTGCCTATACCACCACAGCACTGTCATATTTTATACTGTCTCTGAACTAATCTCGCGAGGAGGTTCAGAGACGGCACTGAACCATCATAACTGCCTGTGTGAAAGGCTATACCGCCTCTGAAGCGCTGTAGTGGGTGTGGTTTCAAAGTCAACATAGCGTAGGTAGGGGCGTGCATGCAGTGCTTAATTTGCAGAGGGGCTTGCCGTTGCACAGCCACGGAACCTCTGGTCGTGCAGAGTCATAGTGCCGGTACCTCTAGTTAAAAATCTTATAATGCTTTCTTTATAAAATCTCAACCCAGTTGTATTAAGTCTGCAAGTTCTTGCGTGTGCTAACGAGAGACAGTCCGCTGCCACGTTTGTAGCCTACTTTAAATAATGACCGATACAAGCAACTTCTTACACTACTTGGTTTGATTAAATGAGTATTACACAACAAAATATGAAAGCTGAACATTAATTTCAACAAAGAAAAATGACAATTTTTTAATAAAAAAATAGACTATAACCTACTTCAATAGGAACATTAGCCTGTTATATTATATTAAACCAAAACAATAAAAATAATAACAATTTGGTTCTCTTACCTTTTTCAATGAATATAATTTAATTAATAGAGAATAAAAACATACTAAGTTAACAACTACCTAGCCTAAGTTTAATTAATCATTTTTGTAATCTATCAGCGGCTTCTATTGCATACACATCGTTGATAACAGTGCAGACCATGGGTCAAACCAATATTTGTGTTGGGGTGCTTTTTTTTTTTTTTTTTTAAACCATTTAAATGCAAAACCATAACAAAAGATGTATACAGGCCTTTTTTTTACTTTTAATTATTCAAATGGAAAATTTAACATAAAATGTTTTATTTTTATAATGAGTGGATATAAAGCATGACTACAAACAATGAAAAATTATAATAAAATACACATTTCAAAAGGAACGGGTATGTAGCTGACTGTGCCTTCAATCAGGAGCTTTGCTGTAAACACAGACACAGTTCCATTGAACATTATTGAGTAAACATGTGTAAACTGGTACATACAAACCTGCAAAACCAAAATGTTTTTTTGGTTTTTTTTTTTAAAAGTAATATAAAAAAAAGAATTTAGAAAATACGTTTCATATTAGGCACATAAATTGTTATCCTATAGTTTCCTTCTTATATATTCCCAGTTGCATTTGTGGAACAAAACAAAGGATTGTTGTCTCCCAGTTACATTGAAAAATAAGCAACTAGGCTTTCACTGAGTTGGCATCTTTGCAAATCCACTATCATAGCAATCTGTCTCGTAGTCAGTCTACAAACAAAGGCTAGAAAAAAAAAAATGTGTGCTAGGAGGACAGGGCATGTCTTGTTTGTTGCATTTACAAAACATAGAATATCTTACGTTACATTAAAAAAAAAGACATGCATTGTAATGCATGGGTCACATTGATCTGCGTGCCGGTTCTAGGTAGAACTGTTCATAACTTTGTAATTTTTGCAATTCTGGCTATCAAATGCCGTCAGGATATTTAATTCATATATTTAGGACGCCCACATACAACTTACAACGGAAGAACAATTAACATTTTAAATGCAAAATGGGTCACAATGACCCACATGGCAGTTCTAGTGTTAAAGCTGTAATTAAAATTGTTAAACCAACTCTACATCACAGATATCTGACGATGATGAAAAGAGCTGAAGCATGTTTCTAGATATACATTCCTTGAACAAAACTGATCGCTCTTCACTCACTGTAAGGAAGACGTAGTCACTACACTACACACCACTTGTTTCATAAAATACAACATTCTGCCTGGAGAAGCACATAACAAACGTAGAATTAGCAAGAAACAAAAGTGGGGATTAATTACATGTTTGAATTAAAAGGGGTTCAATATAAATCTGGTGATATGTAGCAATGATTTTGCTAGCAGGGATCTCTAATCCTGGTCGTGGAGGGCCAGTGTCCCTCCTGGTTTTTGTTCCAATGGTACCCTAAATTACTTAATTAAGTAACAAATGTACTAGGAGGCTAACAATTGCTACTGCGCACCTGTAGTACATGCAGATAATGAATCCAGAAGCACCTGTCCTTAGGTGGCACAAATCACACTATCGCCTTATGCTTAAACCATCACTTTTAGTGCATATTTCTGGAACAGAAGCACCTAGAACCACCATTCAAATGGTTCTAGACTCAGTGGACCAGCCTGAATGTAACATGTCCAGTTTTGTAGCAATTCTTTAGAAAACATTCATTCATGTCTATGGCAGTGTTAAAAAACACATTTTGAGGCATATCTCTCGACCCGAGCAATTAGAACCACCATTCAAAGTGATCTAGACAGAGAGCACCTCAAACCATCTCCTAAAGAGGTGGTTCACCCAAAAATTCGCACTTTGCCGAGTCGTTCTGGCACCTAGAATCGAGCAAATGGTGACTCCTTTTGCGGGGGCCATCTTTCGCAATGAGCAACCAGTTTTCAAATGCTTTTGATTTCCAGGTTGGCAAAAAAAGTTAAATTGGAGTCCTTTCCAATTGGGGACGTGTCACTTGGAGGAATCGATAGGGGCCTCGAGGTGGCCCCCTGTACCGTTTTTCAAGTGTCGCGTACCCGAGATATAGCTCCCTGAAAAATGTCTATGGGAAATCCCATCTGGTGGTGGGGAAGCGTACAAACCCGTGGCTGGTGATTTTCTTTATCTGAGAGTGGTGTGCACATGAAGAGAATGCTCCTGAGTCGTCGTCGTCCCCCCCTCCCCCAACAGCGATTCCCTATGGCAAATCACATTAAAAAACAATCACATTTTATGAACATAAATGTTTCAGGGTAACGTTCGCCATCTGGTGGTGGGGTGTTGTATGAACACGTGGCCGGTGTCTTTCTTCTGAGTTCATGGCCCAGAAATTTGGGATGTTATCTGCAAACCAAATCGGCCCAGAATTTGGGACGTAAATGAAAACAGGGGCAGTCTGTAAAAACCAATCCTCAGAGTTGTGGCACATTGTCAGAGCATAAGGAAACAAGTTTTCTTCCAGGACAACCTTGTACTTGGCTTGATTCATGTCAAAGCTGCCCGATTCCAGCCTTGCTGAAGCACCCCCAGATCATCACCGATCCTCCACCACATTTCACAGTGGGTGCGAGACACTGTGGCTTGTAGGCCTCTCCAGGTCTTCGTCTAACCATTAGACGACCAGTTGTTGGGCAAAGCTAAAAATTGGACTCATATGGGGGTGCTTCAGCAAGGCTGGAATCGGGCAGATTTGTCTTTGTGAAGGGCGCATGAATCATGCCAAGTACAAGGTTGTCCTGGAAGAAAACTTGTTTCTTTCTGCTCTGACAATATTCCCCAACTTTGAGGATTGGTTTTTCCAGCAGGACAATGCTCCATGCCACACAGCCAGTTCAATCAAGGTGTGGATGGAGGACCACCAGATCAAGACCATGTCATGGCCAGCCCAATCTTCAGACTTGAACCCCATTGAAAACCTCTGGAATGTGATCAAGATGAAGATGGATGGTCACAAGCCATCAAACAAAGACGAGCTGCTTGAATTTTTGCGCCAGGAGTGGCATAAAGTCACCCAACATCAATGTGAAAGACTGGTGGAGAGCATGCCAAGACGCATGAAAGCTGTGCTTGAAAATCAGGGTTATTCCACCAAATATTGATTTCTGAACTCTTCCTAAGTTAAAACATTAGTATTGTGTTGTTTAAAAATGAATCTGAACTTATTTTCTATGCATTATTCGAGGTCTGACAACACTGCTTCTTTTTTGTTATTTTGACTAGTTGTCATTTTCTGCAAATAAGGAATTTGGGATTTAGGAGAAATGTTGTCAGTAGTTTATAGAAATAAACAAAAATGTTCATTTTACCCAAACACATACCTATAAATAGTAAAACCAGAGAAACTGATAATTTTGCAGTCTTAATTTTTTCCAGAACTGTAATATATATATATATATATATATAGTATATGTTATTTGCTATTAAAATATATTGTGCAAAAAATTATAGATATATGCTATTTGAAAGAAAAAAGTACACCGCCAAAGAAAGCCTATTCTTACATTCGTGCATAACATGATAATTCATATAAAGTAATAACCCATAGTTTGTTATATTAGTACAGCAAAATACCACATTATATTTTAATTGAGAAGTTGTGGAAAGCAGATATCCCTCACTCTCTCTCTTTCTCTGATCGCACTGTTAAAATTCCCACTTGTGTGACGACATAGTTCTGTGACATACAAGGACCAATCAAAACGTGAGAGTGTTATGCGGTTCCATCCTATAAACCGGGCCTGTGTCATACCTCAGAATTAACCATAGCACTGAGTTTTTACATACACTGCTCGCTTCCTGATTCCTGTGTCATAACGTCTAATTTTACTAAAGTTACTAGTGTTATGTAGCATTTGAATACAAATGTATTTGTCTCCTTTTGTGGGAGAGCATTTTATTTCATATAAATAGATAGCTATGTTTTGTTTTGTTTTTTTTTACCAGTGTTAATGTATTGCTCTCCTTTTAATGTTTTCTAATCATAATTTGGTGAAAATTATATATATATATCTATACACACACACACACACACACACACACACATACACACACACAAAGTGAGTCTGTCATTTGTAAGGGAGGATAGGCTGTAAGAATTTTGAAGTGACTCGACTTTTTTTTTGCGGAAAGAATGTGTGTTTCCTGTAAAGCTATTTATTATGGATGACAAAACATCGCATTTTTGCATTTCATAAGTTTTATTTTATATTTGTTCACCTTTCAGTGTGCCCTAATAATTTTTTTATTTAAACTTTGATTTGGTTGAATGTGTTACTTTCTTTAAAGAAATGTGTTAATCCTGATGAAAATGATTTATTTAATTTAATACTAATTTTATCATTAATTTAAATCTAATAATTTAAATTATTTCTAACCACATTTAAAAACAGCACAGTATAGAATAGTATACAAAATAAAATTATATACTCAAACTTAACTTGAAAAATACAAATACTACTACTACTACTACTACTAATAATAATAATAATATAATAATAATAATAATAATAATAATAATAATAATACAAGTCTTATAATCTATTGAGATAAAGTTAAGTATGATGCAATCAAAAACGCTGATGTACTTTTTTTTTAAGTAAACCAATTTTTGTAAATATAAAGCAGTGTTATTTTCAAAATTAACTGTAGATTTCCAGCATGCTTAATAAAAGTGAAAGTTAACTAGCTTTGCTCTCCTGAATATATTGTATTGTATTCCAACACAAAAACACATAACTTTTCAATTTGTTATGTACTACTTAGTACTATAATCAGTGTGAAATAATGTTTAATGTCCAATTGGAAGTTTTGTTTTGTATTAATTTAATATAACAATATATTTTTTCTCAAAGAGCCCATCCATCGTTTAAACAGCGCAGTTTATTTTAATGCAGATACTTTACACATTTACTGACACCTGACACCGAATATGAATCATGCCTGATAAAAATAAATAAATAGGAAAGACTAGCTACCTGATACAAAATCTAGCACTTCTGTTATGATGTGTTTCTTATGGTACAAAATTTAAGTTACACCTAGTATAAATTATGAATGAATCATGATGTCAAATTTAACTGATACCAGATATGAGTGATTCCTGACACAAGTTAGAATATGTTTTAATATAGGGATTAAGTCAAACTTCTTTTGCAATTAGCCTATTGAAGACAGATATAACCATTCCTTAATTCTGTATTAAAATAAATGTTTTGACGTGTAATGTTTTCCTTTTACATTCATTATTTCCATTCAGTTTTGTTTAGATTTAAAGCTGTAATTAATTAAAATGTGTTCATAATCCACACAGAGAATATTTTAAATTCTTAACATATCAGCTAGATAAATTAAATAGTTGACCTTAGGCAATTATGCTTTTAAGAATGTGCCAGACTGCAAGAGCACTTCCATCACTGACATTATTTTAAATAGTTGTCTTAATGCTGAGGGATTATGGTTGCCAGAGCAGAATCTGTACCAGAAGGATGGATGTCCCTAGTCTTTTATAGTTTTTACTGCTTACTATAAAATAAAGTTAATTATTTTCATATTTTAAAAAACATGGCAACTGGGGTCGGTTTTTTAATTCATTTAGTGCCACGTTTCTATTAAATGCAGATTTTTTTCCTGATTTTTAGTAGCCACATCGGTAATTAATTTGATGGTATTAGTCTGAGCAGCTTTAATGCCAACCTTAATACCGCTTTGCTTTTCAAAGTTTAAATTTGTTTTGATTGCATTCATGGCTAGATAACAATATTATAGTCTTTAAAATAATTATTGAAATAGGAAGTGCAGGCTGTGAAGTCGATTCCAAGGATAACATACTGTATTCATGGCTAGATAACAATATTATAGTCTTTAAAATAATTATTGAAATAGGAAGTGCAGGCTGTGAAGTCGATTCCAAGGATAACATACTGTATTTAAACATGATATATTTAGATGTGGTGGCTGATGAAGTAGCATTCCAGAGGTGGATTTATAACTAAAGTAATACAGCCTTCAATCCAAAGCTAAAAGGAATTCAGGTCTGGAGCTCAAAATAGACTCAATGGCTGAGTTTCAAATTTGTCCCTGAAAAACAAAAGGTAGCTCTCTCTCTCTCTCTCTCTCTCTCTCTCTCTCTCTCTCTCTCTCTCTCTCTCTCTCTCTCTCTCTCTATATATATATATATATATATATAAAATTGCATCTTAGCCCATACGAAAAAAAGTCATAAATAGCTGATGTTAAGTCAAAAAGTCATAATTATGGGATGTGATGACACACTGTCTATTTGTGACTTTCTCAACTACTTTTTTTCCCCTAATTCTCTGTCCTGTTGACTGCCATTTTAAGATGCTCAAGCATTGAAAAGGAGAATCATTCAGAAGCCAGAAAACAAAATCACAGCATAGAATACTGCCTTTGATATACATATCTACAGCAGTAGGAGAGACAAGAAACTTGCATGACATTGATATTAGGGAACTCGATGTTCATTTAGCCAGCTGTGTGTTCAAAATAAAAAAAAAACAAGAGGGATAGTGAGAGATACCCTTGGGAGTGTAGTCAGCTATTTATTATCAACAGCACCACCTACAGACTTTTGGCAGCAATTGCCTGGAGCTCTTTCTGGAGCCCCAGTCTCTACAGGCCTAAACAAATAGACTACTAAGATGGCAATAGAAGGAACTGCATACTCTGAGCATCTTAAACTAAAAATGAAGTTAGATATATAGTTTCTATTGTTAGGTCATCAAATGTAGAGAAGCAGCCTTGACGAAAAAGTGAAATCAAATTGCTCAGAATATCTATAGAGATAGGCAGATGAGAAGGAGAAGTGGTCAGAGAGCTCGTAGGTATTCCGTGTAGGAGGAGACAGCAGCTGGTATTGATAGGAGAGTTGGGGAGGTAATATCTATCAAGCGAAATTGGTATTGTGTTCCTGACAGATAGGATTTGATTGTAGCTGGTGCAAGATGTAGAGAGTCCTTTGCGTGCACAACAAAAGCCATGATCCAGTTCTGGTTGAAGGGGGTCGGATCAATCCTGCTTGGGAGCAGAAAGTTAAATAGGTGGTCCAGTCTGTAAAATAAGAGGATCTGGTGGAAGGAGTGAGTGCTGCAGCCATATATGCCTGCGCTGTATTGAGTAGTCTGCTGATAGTTGGATTTAGTTGAAAAGTTGCTGGTTGAACTGGGGTGTCACTGCTGGAGTTAGCAGAGCTGTAAGGACCAGATAGTGAAATCTGGAAACAAAAAAGAGCGCCAGCTGCATTACTATAAATGCCCGGTAGATGGCTAAAAGATGGCTAGAAGACTACGTGGTGATCTGATTCAAGCATTCAGAATTCTAAAAGGTATTGACAATGTCGGGCCATGGGACTTTTTTGACCTGAAAAAGAACCAAGGACCAGGGGTCACAAATGGTGATTAGATAAAGGGGCTGCAGTGAAGTGTGCATTTTGATCTTCGAAGGATTACCGAAGGAAGGTTCAAACCTTCAATGGTACTAATGTATATAATTTACTAGTGACATCACCATAGGTACTTGTTTATATTTGATTGAAAATTCTATTATTTGACAGGTAAAATGTAATAAAAGATCCATATGTAGTTTAAAAATACATTATATAGAACTGTAATCTATAAGAATTTATAATTTAAATAAAAATACACGTGACTTCCATTACATGAGAGTAGATGTTGAACTTCATGCTGATTTGACCTCGGCTCTCGCCAAGATAAGTACCAACGAAGACGTAGCTTTGCAGTAAATTAATGAGATCCATCTGCATCTCCATCCATTTGCGTTGTTTTCCATTTGATGATGTAGATATCCTTCTGTCTGGTGTTGATTGCTGAAGTGTAATGCTGACTCCAGGGATCAGCTCATTTTGCCTCCCCAGTGTATCAGCACACAACAGCTACGATGCTTGTTCCGGGGATCAACCCAGTGCAGTCTCCCCAGAGCATCAGCATGACAACCGTCTGGATTGAGCTAAGTAGGGTACATCTCTGGGGTCTTCAAGTGGGCACCTCCCATCCTCAGTGTTTCGTTGACTAGCCCACGACACCTCGAGAGGGCTCAACAGTGATTCTGATGTCCCAGCATCACCCCCCTCCATCCCCTACTCAGTTCAGCCCAGCTTAATTACCTGTACATCAACATTGCTTTCTTTCTATTGTGCTTGAGATTCCCATCCAGAATCTTTCTGTCTCAACCACAGCCAGTTGCTGCTCCTTTCTGCTGCTTCAGATAAGTTCTTCACTGTGTGACCCAACATCTCTGAGAAACCGGGTTGTAGAGTGTGCCACAAATTCTCGACAACCCACCTCCACTGGGTAAACTCAGACTCTCCGTCCTCGCTCTTCCACTTCAGCAGCTAGTTGAGCATACCAAAGTTTCTTCTTCTCATACGTCTCATCCACAGCATCTTCCCATGGTACTGTTAACTCTACCAGATGAACAAGGCATGCTGATCCAGACCACAAGACAATGTCTGGTCAAAGGTTAGTGGTGGCAATCTCAGTTGGAAAAATAAGCCATTGACCAACATCTGCCAGCACCTTCCAGTCTCTAGCAGCTTCCAGTTGTCCTGGGCGAAGCTTGGTTTTAACACCTTTCTTGGCGGTTGCTCTCCTGGATGGAGGAATATTGTCTTTTGTGTGTAATGCTTTGATGGAACTGGTGGCAGCTTATTGGTCAGGTTACGCTTGTCTTCCAATGCTAAGGCCAAACATCGCAGCACCTGGTCACGGCACCAAGTAAACTGTCCTTGGCTAAGACCCACCTTACATCCTGTCAAAATGTGCCTTAATGTTGCAGGTGATGAACACAAAGGACATGAGGGATCCTCACCCACCCAGAGGTTTAGGTTCTGTGGTGATGGGAGAACATCATATACTGATCTGATGAGGAAACTGATCCTGCTGTGTTCCATAGTTCGTTGATCTCGTCAGCCGATATTGCTTTGTTCCACACTCTCCCATTGCATCCATTTTCCCTACTTGGCCTGGGAAACTGCCTTTATGCATCTCATCCTCTCCTCCTGCTTTTGCACCTCATTGACTACCAGCTTCCTCCATTGAGCTGGGGTTACCTTATGCCATGTAGGAAGAGTTGAACTGAGACCAAAATCTCCTTTTCCATGCTGAACTTGCCCCATAATATCTCCAATTCGAAGGGCAGCCTTAGCATCTTCCACAGCTTTCTTTGCCGTCCATTTTCTTCCAGTTTTCAACACAGGTGATGCCTGGTGTGAATCTACTAATGTCATTTCCAGTCGGACTTTGGCGCACTTAAACTCCTCGGTTAGAGCAGAGATTGGTAGCTGCAGTATTCCTTTACCATAAAGTCCCACTCTGCTGAGGCAGCGTGGAAAGCCCAACCATTTCCTGACGTATGAACTGATTAAAGCTTCCAGCTTCTCAATTGTTGTCAAGGATACCTTGTACAAGGTCAGTGGCCACAGCAGTCTTGGCAGTAGACCAAACTGAAATCACCAGAGTTTCAGTTTGCCTGGTAAAGCGCTGCTGTCTATGCTCTTCAACCCTTCCACTGCTTGTTGTCTAACTTCTCCCACACGAACTATGTACCTTAGATCCTCGTCGTACCATCTCCCTCAACTTTTCACTGGCTTCTCGGACACTACTGGTATTGCCTCACCATTAATGTAGAACCTTTTATCTACTAATTTACCTTTAATTATAGAGATGCTCCTTGATTTAGTGGGCTTGAATTGCATTTGTGCCCATTCAATGTTATTGGTTAATTTGCCCAATAACAGATTAGTGCAGGTTACTGTTGTAGTCATTGTTGTCATGTCATCCATGTAAGCTCAAATTGGTGGAAGTCGCATTCCAGAAGCCAAGCGCTGTCCTTCCACTACCCATTTTGATGCCCTTATAATTACTTCCACTGCCATGGTAAAAGCCAGTGGGGAAATTGTACATCCTGCCATTATTCCAACTTCTAGGCATTGCCATGTAGTGCTGAATTCTGAAGATGAAAAACTAAATTGTAAATCTCCAAAGTAGGCTTCAACTAAATTTGTTATTGTCATCGGTACGCTGAAAAAATCAAATGCTGCTCAAAGAAGTTCATGTGGCACTGAACCATATGCATTAGCCAAATCCAAGAATGTCACATGGATCTCCTGCCTCTCCTTTTTTTGCTGATTGAATTTGTTGCCAGATTACGCTGATGTGTTCTAAACGTAAGTCCCTCCCTCCTTCTGACTTTGTTCTGCTTTTCTCCATTGCTTCCTCAACTGCCTCCTTTCTCTAACTAAGCGGTCAATGTCCTGCTGCTGTCTAGACTTTCCAGGAATAGTTTGTACTTTTTCCTTCCTTTTTTCAATTCCAAAACTCTTGCTTCCATATGTGTAGATGATGTCCCCAAATTTATCCAGCTTCTTTTCAACTGTTCCATTTAACCTTTCCAAAGTAAAACAGAGATCTGTGTTTACTGTGTCCCACATAGTTTTCTCACAAGCTCTTGGCCATTTAACTCCAGGCTTGTGCCTGTTGAGGTTCTTTTCTCTCTTACGCTGGTTCATCTGACTGGGTTCGCAAGGATCATTAGGTTCATAACTAGTTGTATCCACGCAAGTCCTTCTCACATCTATGACAGGGGTGCTAATATCCTGTGAACTGTGGTTTGCTTCCTGTTGCTGGATTTCATTCGACTGACTTGACTGACTTTGTAAGAATTACTGATCAATGAGAGGCCCCTGTCCCTTCTCCCTCAAGCATTTCATTCTCCCTTGATGAATCTTCAAACCCCTGACCGTTGTTGCCTTGCTCCAGCCGCAGACACAAACCTGGAGTTCCATGTCTTTGCTAACTGCAGATCTTGAACTAGTCTTCTGTGAAGTGCTCTCCATTCTCATATCCGTTTCCGTTCCTAAGTCGTTAACAGTGTTATCTAACGTTGAGTCATCTTCCGCCCCTGCTCTCGCAGACTAGGGGTATTTTTCTCTTCAATTTCTTAGAAGCCTTGGGTGGGTGTCTCCAGCATCCTGTTTACCTTGGAAAACATAGAGCTGGATACTGCCGACCAGGGTAGCCAACCCTTGCCAGCCCCAATGGGGTCTCTTTCCTCCTGTCAGCTGTCTCTCCATGCTGTCACGAGGTCTTTCCCTTGTTGCCAGCTGCACTATTCACAGCAGTCATTGGATGTATCCAGATCTTCAAGATTTCCATTACATGAGAGTAGATGTTGAACTTCATGCTGATTTGAACTCGGCTCTCGCCAGATAAGCACCAACTAAGATGTAGCTTTGCAGTAAACTAATGTGATCCATCTGCATCTCCATCCATTTGCGTTGTTTTCCATTTGATGATGTAGAGATCCTTCTGTACGGTGTTGATTGCTGAAGTGTAATGCTGGCTCCAGGGATCAGCTCATTTTGCCTCCCCAGCGCATCAGCACACACAACAGCTGCGATGCTGGCTCCGGGGATCAACCCAGTGCGGTCTCCCCAGCACATCAGCATGACAACCGTCTGGATTGAGCTAAGTAGGGTACATGTCTGGGGTCTACAAGTGGACACCTCCCATCCTCGGTGTTTCGTTGACTAGCCCACGACACCTCAAGAGGGCTCGACAGTGATTCTGGCGTCCCAGCATCGCCCCCCTCCATCCCCCACTCAGCTCAGCCATTGTTTATTTACACGTAATTGATGCTGCTTGCAGGTAAGCTTGCATTGCAGCAGCACTAACTGCAGCGGACTGAGGCAAAACAAACTTAATTTAACAGTTACCGTTCCAAGCAGATTATCAGTTTCATTTTACTAAGGGCAGGTAAGGGCCATGGGCAAAAACGAGCAATAAGGAAGGGTGTTGTTGTAGTGAGAGTCAAAAAACCAACCCCCCCCCCCCCACACACACACACACACACAACCTAATTCAAACATTTTATTTTTGTAGTTATACAATTACAGTATCTCCAGGCCATTTTAATAAAACATTCATCTTTTTTTAAAACTACAGTACTAGTTCTTAACACAGCAGCAGGTCTACTAGTGTTGTTTTATCATCTTTTCCCATCTACATGAGACATACATAGTTACTTTTGAGGAGCAGTTTATACTTAAAAGTAAGTAAATAAATAATAAATACACATTTAGTCTCAAATCACCCAAACAACAGTTCCATAAAAACAAAAAAGCATACCATTTATTTATTTATTTATTCTGTACTGGTCACTTGAACCTCACTGTTTGAGCAGTTAAAAAAAAAAAAAAACTTGACTATATACAGGCAAACACTTTTTAAACAAAAAGTAAAAAGAAAAAATATATTCTGCTGTTTTCAAAGTTTAGTGAGCTTTCATTTGTGCAAAATTTGCACGTAAACAAACAAACCTCTTCCATACTTTTTTTATTTTTTACTGTGGTTTATAAAAGTCACTTATTTCTGATTATTATCAAGGTAAGCCATTTGTTTTTACTCATTACAATGTGTCCAATTGTCCTTCAATTAACAGTAAGAAAACATTTACCAAGTCTTGCTGACTTGCTTTCTTATTTTCAGATGCATACATGCAGATTTGTTTCTTTTTGTTAAACATAGGGTCAACTTGTACTTTCTGTTTTGCTTTGGGAGAGGGAGTATTGATGACATTGATATGAACGTTCAGTATTATTATTGAAATATCTGTATTATTGACATGGCCAGAAGTTAAAACAATGTGGCCCATCTTTGATCACAGCACAATGTGCAACAGAAATTCAAATGTCATTTAGAAATGGTACGATTCAGTTCCATCAGCCAATCAGCTTCCAGCTCTAGCAGGCCTCTGCCAGACAGTAGATGCCCACTGGAATGTCACAGCATCGATTGTGAATCAAACTTGAACTCAATCTTTGCAAGTGTCAATTTTTTCATTTTGGCTTGCCGTAATGAAAGCTCAGTTCACATCTATTGGACAGTGAGTTGTCTTTTTGTGTGGAGAATATTGGGTTGTGGCTGAAGCGGTAAGTTGAATAAGTGATGATTAATTAGGTTCCAGTCACAGGTGAATAAAAAGGGTAATTATGGGTGTAAATATTCAAGTTAATTTTGGTGTTGGTGGATGGCCGTGTTGCTGTGTTGTGTTTATGCTCATGAGTTGTCATAAAGATCTTTTGTTTTGGCGCCTTTTTATTTGTTAAATATGTTTTATTTAGTGTTTGTACTTGTAAATAAACATGCACAATAGTGCTTCACTGCAGCTTTATTGTCTCTGAGTCACCTTTCCTGGTAGAAATAGCCTTGCCAGTGTATTTTATTATCCACCAAAACCAGCCAATCAATACTTTGCGCTGAGAAAAGGAACCAGTCCTGTACCTGCAATTGCCAAATCAGCCAATCACAGCCAGTCAGCTCAACTGGAGCTCAGCATCTTTCAACAACAACAAACCAAGATGAGTAAAAATTGTTTGTTTAATACAGTTATTATTATATATATATTTTTAATCTAATTAACATTTTTGGAACTATTCTTCTAAAAGTTTTCTCAGTGGAAGGATACACAACACATCATTATAAGCTCAAGGTAAATGTAGGTTTTAAAGTGTTTTTTTTTTAATAAAAAATGAGAAAAAACATTTCTAACAGCAATAGTGCCCTTTCGTTGAAGGCGCTACAGTGTGGTGGTTGACCATGACTGGAGTTATGTGTCCTGAACCGAAGGCACAAGACTGAAGTTTTTAGATTTCACTAAGGGATGTGAAACAATAACAGAAAGTCAAGTTATTCATCTTTTTGCCAACCCTAAAACAGATTACCTAAATGTCATTGCCAGAGATTAGTTTTCTTGAAGTACTCAGGCAAAATTTAAGGGTAAGCTTGTTTGAACAATGATTAAAGGAAAGAATTGCAAAAGCTGAATTTAAATCTAACGTCTGGGTGATTGATGGAGATTTACTGAAATTGTAGTTGTTTCAGAACCTGTCCAGAAGACATTTATAATAATAATAATAATAATAATAATAATAATAATAATAATAATAATAATAATACTAAAAACCTGCTCAGAAATCATTTGTAATGATGCAACTGACAAACCCTTATAAAAACTTGTTTAAACAAGTGCCACATTCCCCTCAAATGCTTCAAATAAAACTGTAATGTAAGTGAATATGTGCAGTGAACTGGGAAGTCTTAAATCATAAGCAAAGCTACAACACAATACTGTAATGCAAGTGGAATTCAGTTAACTATTAATGTAATTTACTGGCATGCAATAAAATCAAGTTAAAATTATACTTACAGGATTCCTTTCCACTACCTTTGGGTTGCTTACAACTGTAGTGAGGTGTACAATTGTAAAAACAGAGTTTAATACATAAGAACAAAACAAATTCTTGTGGAGAGTTATCCTTTGGCAGCTGAGGCTCCTGGGAAAAAAAAAAATATTTGCAACAGATTAATGTATTAGCAAAGGGCTAATATACAGTAGTAAACTAAATAAAATATTAATTCTTAATCTGAATCACTCTGCTTGGTGACAGTCACAATGCAAGCCTGTATTTGGTTACAATTTTGTTTACAACCTTTTCTATTAACATTTCTAAGTGTTTTTATTTTTAAGATTTTGTCTTATTAACAGGTTTTTACAGTTTTATTTATTTATTTATTTTTTTTACAATAACATTTTAATGACACTATTGGTTAGATATACTAAGATTGGCCAGTCGCAGCGCAAACATACCACAGTTTGAATTTTTATTGTGACACAAAGTGAAATTTTGTTGTATGTACTAAGAGAAAATATGTTAATGAAGACAGCCGCAATATACTAATTTAAATATTTGTTGTGTCTTCTTAGCAAGATCTCTAGCATTATACATTATGAAAGTTGTGTGACATTGATTGTTCAAATAAATAATGGGAGTTGATGTTTGCTGCAGCAGAGGGGCTCGAAGAATAACGTTGATGCATGCAAGGGTGCAAGAATCAAAATAACATTGTTTTTGTTAAATGTAAATGTCATCTGTTCAATGCATTCGGTTCTGTCTTTATTTTAGCTGTTTTAATAATGTTTAATCCCATCCGAATCTATAGTGGGGCTCCCACCTTCTCACCCAAATAAAAAAGGTTTTTCTATGAAAAACCTTTTTTATAATCATACAGGCATAGCCCTACGCTAAACCAAATATGTTTGTCTGACATTACGAGGTGACAGGTTTTAAAAAATAATAATAATCATAATAATAATCGCACACACACATACATTTATAGTGCTGAATGTATTTTGGCAGCCTACACAATTAACACAAAATAGACCATAGTGCCACATTGATAAGTTATGATACTTAGGACAGTCAATTCTTGTTAATACGAATTTCAAGGGACTAGCAACAAATGTTATATCACTAATTCATATTATAAGTAGCCTATAAGCCAAATGTATGCTGTCAAATGATTTAGAGATGTCTCTAAATGAACACAACACATTTTCATATGGTAGAAGTGTTATTGAGGTTTTTTTTTTTTTTTAAAGCTGTGCACACAAGTGAAATACACTCTTCAAGAAATAAATGGAAAAGGGGGCGTGGCACAAAGAAAAAAACACCATTTTGTTTTCTTTTATTATTCTCCTCATAACAGAAAATAGGATCACAACAAAACAAAACAAATACAGACGTGCTCAAATTTGTTGGTACCCTTACAGCTCATTGAAATAATGCTTCATTCCTCCTGAAAAGTGATGGAATTAAAAGCTATTGTATCATGTATATTTGCATGGCTTTGGTATGTCATAGAATAAAGCAAAGAAGCTGTGAAAAGAGATGAATTCTTGCTTATTCTACAAAGATATTCTAAAATGGCCTGGACACATTTGTTGGTACCCCTTAGAAAAGATAATAAATACTTGGATTATAGTGATATTTCAAACTAATTAGTTTCTTTAATTAGTATCACACATGTCTCCAATCTTGTAATCAGTCATTCAGCCTATTTAAATGGAGAAAACTAGTCACTGTGCTGTTTGGTATCATTGTGTGCACCACACTGAACATGGACCAAAGAAAGCAAAGGAGAAAGAAAATAATAGACAAGCATGGTAAAGGTAAATGCTACAAGACCATCTCCAAGCAGCTTGATATTCCTGTGACAACAGTTGCAAATATTATTAAGAAGTTTAAGGTCCATAGAACTGTAGCCAACCTCCCTGGGAGCGGCTGCAAGAGGAAAATCGACCCCAGATTGAACAGAAGGATAGTGTGAATGGTAGAAAAAGTACCAAGGATAACTGCCAAAGAGATACAAGCTGAACTCCAAGGTGACGGTACGTCAGTTTCTGATCGCACCATCCGTCGCTTTTTGAGAGAAAGTGGGCTCCATGGAAGAAGACCCAGGAGGACTCCACTTTTGAGTGCATATTGACAAGCCATAATCCTTCTGGGAGAATGTCCTTTGGACAGATGAGTCAAAACTGGAGCTTCTTGGCAAGTCACATCAGCTCTATGTTCACAGACGAAAAATGAAGCTTTCAAAGAAAAGAACACCATAGCTATAGTGAAACATGGAGGAGGCTCGGTTATGTTTTGGGGCTGCTTTGCTGCGCCTGGCACAGGGTGCCTTGAATATGTGCAGGGCACAATAACATCGCAAGACTATCAAGGCATTCTGGAGTGAAACATACTGCCCAGTGTCAGGAAGCTCTGTCTCAGTCGCAGGTCATGTGTCCTCCAATAGGATAATGACCCAAAACACACAGCTAAAAGCACCCAAGAATGGATAAGAACAAAACATTGGACTATTCTGAAGTGGCCTTCTATGAGTCCTGATCTGAATCCTATCGAACATCTATGGAAAGAGCTAAAATGTACATTCTGGAGAAGGCACCCATCAAACCTGAGACAGCTGGAGCAGTTTGCTCAGGAAAAGTGGGCCAAACTACCTGTTAACAGGTGCAGAAGTCTCATTGAGAGCTACAGCAAACATTTGATTGCAGTGATTGCCTCTAAAGGTTGTGCAAAAAAATATTAGGTTAGCGGTCCCATCATTTTTGTCCATGTCGTTTTCATTTTTTTTAATTATTTACAATATTATGTTGAATAAAAAATCAAAAGCAAAGTCTGATTTCTATTAAATAAGGAATAAACAATGGTGGATGCCAATTACTTTTGTCAGTTTCAAGTTATTTCAGAGAAAATTGTACATTCTTCGTTTTTTGTGGAGGGGTACCAACAAATTTGAGCACGTCTGTATGTAACTTTTACCTTGATAGGTTGGCCAGCGTAAGGAAAGTGTGAAGCATTTTCGAGTGATGTGCATTACCTGCTGTCAATTGAGGAACCCTGATTTAGAGACATCTCTAAATGAATAGGACGTTATTTCGAGATATCTTAAAAAGCTTTAGAGATATCTTTAAATGAACAGGACGTTTTTTAGAGGTATCTTTAAATGATGTAGATATATTTGAAAAGTATTTAGATATAAATGTAAATCATTTTGAGATATCCCTAAATGTATTTTAGTAGTAATCAGCAATTATCACTTTTACAAGTCGGTTTGATTATCGATTCGATATTTGAAAATAATCACGATTACAGTTACAATTATTCTACATTATATTCGATTATTCTAATAACATCATTCTTTGGGGAAAAAAGTCACAAAAAAAAGTTTTTTTTCGAATTAAAAACTACAATGAAACTAATTGTTTTCAACAGCACTTTTAAACTTACAAAACATACAATATGCATTATTAATGCAGTACTACATTAAACTGTAACAATACATTTAAATCATAACACTATCCCATTCTTTTTCAAATCATAAATACATTTACTAGCAGGGCTCTGCCCTGCCACATATCTACATGCACGGCTTAGCACTGCTACAATTATATAAATAATAACTAAAGAGTTAAATGTTTACTAAACGTAGTTTATGAATATGGACCTGTTTAATGTTCTGTCTCTGGTTTGTGAACTGGGGATATCATTCCAATATACAGACACTTTGGTGAATTTTAATCGATAAGACTGGCTTGTACCTTCTACACTACCAAGCACCACTACAAACATAACATCTGAAGAGCATAACATAAAATACTGTGGCTCTGACAACTGTAAATATGCCTATAAATATCACAGAAAGCTGTGATCCCTTTTGAATCAAATCTTTTTTTTTTTATTTTGCTCATTTTGCAATGGATCAGAAAATCATACAATCTAAAAAATCTTGAAGTACATGTACATTATTTTCATTATTTTGGACAGATTAAGAAGGGCAAGTGTAATCCATTACTTTTAACTTTGTGTCCAAGAGTATCAAATGATTTATTGTTCTTAGAAATGTTGTCGGCACATACTGTATGCAGTATTCCATAGACCCTTATAAAAAATCTCTCTCTCTCTCTCTCTCTCTCTCTTTCTTTCTTTCTTTCCTGTAGTCAAGCCAGAACGCTGTTCTGGTACTTTCTTATATAGGCAGAAACTTGACTTCAAAATGAACTTAAGAATCTTTAACCATTTGGATAATATTTTATATTAAGGTGTTGCTTATTACTGTTTTATAACTATATAATAGATGATTAACAGCTATGTTAAAGAGTATTAATAAACCATTATAGATGGTTTATAGCCATGCAATATCCATATACATAATTGCAGTTTTATAAAGGGGACAGTTTCTAGCCACATATTCTACTTTGGGATGTTTAACCATGCAGTAGCCAAAGATTCTTAGCCACCTATTGTACTTCGGGAAATTTAAATGTAATTCCTTATTAACACTCTATAACATAGTTATTAAGTATATATTATATATTTATAAAACTTAATACGCAGCACCTTAATATAAAGTGTTACCCCTATTGGTTATGAATATGCTTACATTGCACCTGACTGGTCTAATTTCATTGCCTGGGCACCAATGAAGCAATCTATTTTCTGTGAGGAAATCTTATTAGTCTTTCCATTGAATAGTCAAACGTTTCCGATTCTTTACATACCAGTTTTGATGGTACTCTCCGAATCAGAGTCTCTTATAACCGACATGTATTTTAAATGTTTGCAGAGTCAAGTCACACACATCCCCCGCACAATTGACTGATTACAGTCAGTCGTCTTTGTGATGCAATGAAGAGAACATTAGGGACTTCAATTACAAACTACAGTACTACTTAAAGAAGGCAAATCATTTTTTTTTTGTAAAAATGCATTCTCCTACTGTGGCCATAAACACGGGTTTAAAACTGCTTTCTATATTAGTTAGTGTAGAGACCCAGGGATTGGAATGAACAACTTCCCTTGCAACTTGCTTTGTATGGCACTTTTTGCCCTGGGGGTAACATTTTTAAATTTGCAGGGAAAAAAATCATATGTTAAGCTATGATTTTTGTGGGGGAGAAATGAGGTGCCATTGGGCTGGATGAGGTGCATGTTTTTCCCGCATCTCGGACTTAGCTGGGGGAGGTTAATCAAGGGTAGCACCCCATTTTGGAAGTAATTAGCCAAAAAGTAGTCACATTGTGTTTTTTAAATCACCAAAAACCACATTTGCTTTTAAGATTTAATATGAATTACAAAAGCATAAATAAGTGATACACATTTTTTTTTAAATAAAAAATACAGGTAAGTAATTTTATAAACTATGTATTTATCTGCTTTGCTTGTTTTTTTTTCCTCACAACTTACAGTAACAGAAGCACTGTTATTTTAAGTGATGAGATCAAATGTGGTATTTCCAGAAAAAAAAAAAAATATTAAGAATGTAGTTTAAAATTAAATTGTCCAGAACTGTCAGCAGATAGTCTTTAAAATGTAATAAAAAAAAACAAAAAAAACAATTCTTATTGTACTGATACAGTTCTTAAATTGGTGATGAATACAAAATAACTGAGCGCTTGTGTGATTTTTAATTTTATTGGATGCAGAGCTCCAGAAAAAAAGATGGGGGCAGTATGTAATATACTATACAGGACATCGTGGCGACTGAAGACAGGGAGGATGTGATATATTGTACAGGACATTGTTGTGATTGAAGACAGGGAGGATGTGATATACTGTACAGGACATCGTGGTGACTGAAGACAGGGAGGATGCGATATACTATATTGGGCACTGTGGTGATTGAAGTTCTGCGCTGGTGATGACCTCATAATTGAAAGGAATAATAAAAAAAAAACATGCATGATAAAAAAAGCCAAAAAATAACCAAACCCCTAAAGACAGCATTTACTTGCTAGATGCTTTCAAAACAAACCAAATTTGGCTGGAAAAACTTTAATCTGGCAGCACTGATCAAGGGGGGAGTAGCCTAAAAGTTGTATGAGATGCATACATAACCTAGTAAATGTTACCTCAAGTTCAATGTACAGATACAACCCGAATTAGTATAATTTGAGAAAAATCAATATTTTAATTGGTGTTCTGGTACTTTAAGATTTAGGACTAGATCACGGCACTCTGTGCTTTACAATGCTTATACTGTATGCTTTATCACTTTGTCATGCTTTGATATGGGAAACTTTTGTAAAAGGAATATAAAAAAGTATATGAAAACATGTAAAAGTAAGCACTGATAGCCATGAAAATAGATGAAAAAGTAAATGGAATGTAGACTTCTATTTGGCACAGTGTTAAAGTTAGTGCTCAGTAAAATAACTATATCTAGAATGACTTGGGTTATTAGTTTATTAGTGTTACACCATTTTCAAAATTACACCTTTTGAGCATCTGGAAACTGGAATCCCCCCCCCCCCCCCCCATTAATCCTCTGAGCTTCTTGCACGGCAGATATTTGTAATCACAGCAGCTAAATCTGGACTCAGTAAAAGCCTTGCCAAACTTTCTAATTAACCTCCAATGTTGGCAAAAAGTGGGAACAATGTAGCACTGAAATAGTACACTTTTACTAGGCACCTGTTAGAATACAACTTTGCTGATATTATAATACAATACAGCTGTGTACCAATTAATAAAAAAATGTACATAAAAAGACATATGACTGCAACATACAGCAGCAGCCATATTAATAGCAGTTTAGTCTAAAATAAATCTTTAAGTTCCATGGTACAAAATGAACAAACACCTGCACCTATCAGATGAAGATTTATCACAGCTTCATAACGAATACATTTCATAAGTCTGACTGAAATTCTATTACTTTGTCCCCTAAGTATATAGCGATACTAAAAGGGATAGTTAATTCAGACTTACATTGTCAATATACTATCTCTGAATGATTTTCTTTGCATAAAAAAGCAAAAACAAAAAAGCAAATAGCTCTTGTCTAATAGGATAAGTCCAAAGATAAGTTTATTTAGGAAAGCCTCACATCCCTTTATGAAGAACTGTAAGAACTGTAATGTGTAACAAATACCACTGATACTGTACTTTGTATCTCGTATCTTGTAAAGTGCTTTGTGATGGTGGACCACTATGAAAGGCGCTACTGTATATACAAATAAAGATTATTATTTATTATTATTATCTCGGTCTACGAGCAAAGTAACCGTGATCCATTATCCTAAAAGCTCTCCCTTGAAAACATCAGTACCAAGATCACCTTTAAACACAAAAAATGTGAATTGTGGATGAACTTGTTAGGTGCCAATATTTACATCATGTATTGCTTAAAGAAAAAAAAAAAGAAAAAAGACAAAACTCCACGGTAAGGTAACTGAAACTATATGCACTCGGAAGCCACAACCTCTGAAAATGTGAATGATAGTGAACACTGGGTAATGATGTTATACAGTGTACTTACTTGAAATAGAAGAATATCCCCAGGGAAATCAATAGAGAAGCTATGGATAAAGCATGACCGACAATGGCCATGTAGTAGAGTATATACGCCATCTGTAAAAAGCAGAGAAAAGCAACAGATGTTTCAAGTGCTATTTTTTTTTTATTCAAAATTTTGGAAGCTAAGGGACTATGCTGTAACGGTAGGGTGGGTCTTCTTATGTTCAGTAAGGTAAAAAATTGACATTGCTGCACAATGGAGCTTTCTGTAATCACACACCTCTCATATTTTTTATTTTAAATGACATTTAAGCTTTACCTTTATATATGTTTTGACAATACCCACAAGATATTTTCCAGTCTTCCTGGTTCGGAATTACTGTATATGACAGCTTTGGGTAACTCTGATCCTCCCTGAAGCTGCATAGCATCCTTGTTCTTTACCAGCCAGCTATGGCATCATAGTTTCTTTTTTTAAAATTTTTGATACTTTTTGTTCTTGTTGACTGTCAGTCAAATGTAACCCAGACAAGATCAAACTGACGATTGTGCTAAATCATATGCTCACTCATCAAACTCATTTAACTTATGACCAGAATTAGTGCAAGGCATGACAGGTTAGCGAATAAGCCCTATGCAACACCTAGACTCTTTCAATAGCTGTATCAAAAGATAATATTCTAGATGGATTTGAGCAACCCAGAAATAAAGTATTACATAACCCAGTGATCCAGAGATAAATCTCAAACAGTTTTTTAAAATATCATTTTGCCTGGTAGAAGACAGAACAATGATCAGCAGTCCTCAGATGATAGCTAAGATTCTAATCTACAATGACCATATGACTATCATAAGAAACGCTGTAACTGAAGTGTTCATATATTGTTATATTGACTACTCAATATTCATCTTGCATCTTCAGTATGACATTCAAACAGCAAAATGTATCATCAATTGCATTCAATACCTCTTTACAGACTGATCTTGAATTCAATGCACAGTTTTTCAAAGTGGCATAGCTATGTAACCCAGTGCCTCCAGGAGAAATTAATCCCTTAATTATCTTATTGTAAATTGTAATGGGTAAGCTATACAATTGCACATTTATAAGTTTGTATTAAAACAACCTAGATAACTCTAAAGTTCATGATAAAGTGTTTGTAGAAACTGTAACTTTTGACCAAAGTATGATTCATTTGTATGTATTACAGTGGTTTTCAAATGCTCAATCATACAACAGTTTCAACAGTTATTTTTCACAACAAAGATGTTTTATTTCAAATTTTAGAAGCAAACTATAAAGGAATCAGAAGCGATATGCCTTCAATTGGCAGAAAGCCTGTAGGGCTAAAGATACAGTGCTCAATAGCGCATAAATATTTTAATTTTGAGATTTCCTTTGTATGTGTCAGTATAAAAGTTTTTTGGGCACAGCAGATGTATATTTTTCTCAAAAGGCACGATCATTTTCTCCCTCAGTACTTATACTAAGATGCCCGCTGGAATGCTGAAGTACTTAACTGTGAATTATATTTTAAAATCAATCCATGCACAAATACTGGCTTTTTTCCCTTAACATTCTAATCTACAACTAATCTGGTAACATAAAAAGCTACTTAAACATACTTTCTGACGCTAGTCTAGAGACCAGGGAAATCATGTCTGTGACAGGACACGGTAATGAAGGCTCAATTCACAGCTACTAGACAGCAAATCAATAGAGAAGACATGATTGGTCCACAATTCTGTCATCGACTGGATCCAAACAACACCTTCCCTCAAAATCAGCCAATCAAACCCCCAACTCTGTTTCAGTTCTTTTCACACCAGCCAATCCACTCCTTGACTGCTTGAATGATGCTCCGCCTCCAACAACAAGTTTCTAGTCCAACTCAATACTACACGGACTATTCAACAATTGTACATGTCCAGATAAATTATAATAAGAAAGAGTAAGACCCCAATAAATATCCAGCTATTGTGCAAGTAATGGCTATTAGTTTAAAAGGGGATTACTGTTCAAACGGTGACTGCATGTTTTTACCTTCCTCAGAAGGGGATTTATCATGTTAGAAAGACAGATCAAAGCCAATTGGTTGGTGCTATGGTTACTAGCCCCTCTGCCTCTTGCTGCACTGTGCAAATACATGTTCATCAATCAAATTAACTTGATGCATAATTGATACAAGCTACATTTAAAAGCCATACTCCAGTAAATCCTCTGTTTGAGACTATACCTTTAATTTGTCCGTAGTATAGGCAATACAGAGAGTATAGTTGGACCATGTTCTGTTACTTTCAGGATGTCGAAACCAACTGCCTGTTTCATCACAGTATTTTGTAGCTTTTTCTTAAAACAAAAATAAATAAAAACACAACATTAGTTTTCTAGAATTATGCAGAATGACTAGGCAAATGACACTAAAATGGCATTAAAATGTTACCTCAATGCTAATCAGAGCTTGATTTAAGGAAAATAATTCCCAAAACCTTTCATTTAGATTTCAATGTATCTTGAATATATTATTCTTATATTGTCTTCTTTATAGTGACACAGTCTCTGTGTTAACAGTAATAGATTATACATGGTTATATTTAGACCAGAAAATCTACATTGTTTTGAATGAAATTATTTTTATTAAAATAGTTGTTTGTATTTTTGATTTGACATCAGAATATGTTAGTATACAGTATATTTTATTAAATTTACCCTTCCAGTTGTATTAAAAAAAAATAAAAAAAGGATGTGTCTATAGAGGGTCATTTAAGACAAAATCATGTGTTTAATCCTTTGTGAAAATGAAACACTGAAAAAAACAAAATCTTTAAATAACATATTTGAGTTGAAGCTTTGTGAATAGGGTCCACTAACAATGCCTTACCAGTAGAGTCAAAGTCTGGAAAGTAGTTAGGACAGTTCTGAGAGGTATATGTGCCAGCTGGAGAGTCATCCCAACACAACCATCCATCCCAGGTTCGATTACAGTAAGGACCTGTTATCAGAAATGATCCATTGTTTATGTCACAGCTCCCATGATAATGAAGACAAACTTGCTAATGTAACTTTGCTAATCTATTGAAGTACCATTGTACCACATCATATTAATATTTAAGTTCTGCTAACAAATTACTGTAGAAAGTTGTACAAAGTTCATTATTGGGTGCTAAAGTCTCTTTAGGTTTACACACTGGCATTTTAAATGTATCTCTAACATTTATGTAAGACTTATATCGCTGAGAATAAGTAATAATTGCCACCTAAAAAATAGAAAGACAATGCAGCCTAAGCACTTTAATTAGAGGGTAGCTATTTCTTTTCAGCAACGGTAGCATTGCTTTATGGTGCATTTAATGAATTAATTGCATGACATGTTTAGTATTTCAATAAACTGATAAACAAACTCAAAACATGTAGAATAATTTTTCTTTACACGGTTTTAATTGTACACGATCAGCACTAAAATTATCGACATATAGGAGCCACAATCTAAATCACTTTGCATTCCACGTACAACATATTGTGATACACAACTGAGGTCACTGCTACGTTTCTTCAGGGTCTGGCCACAGCGTCCCTTGAAAGAACAGGAAGGAAAAGGCTATGATCCATGTTCTTGTGCAAACAGGTGCTTTTTTACACTTTATTGAACATGTAAAGATAGCATTTTGTTCCAAAATTAAAATACAACAAATTAAGAAACACCATGGGGGAGGGGTTGATTTCCAAGAGTTGGTAAATAATAACTCCAGTGTTAATGAACAAATCGGTAGTTAGCATTGAGTTTGGCATTTCCAAGCGGTCGTTTACTTTGTAATTAAATAATCATGCTATTGCGATTTCGGAAATTTTAAAAGCTTATAATGAATATATAATGAAGTGTTACATACATGGTGTACATGTATAATAACTAACAACTGCAAACACAAACGGCACTTGAAACTTATTTATTTATAGCCTACAATTGTACATACTAAAGTACATACAAAAGTAGATTATCAAGATAAGAAAATAAATTCCAACCAAGCCTACATAGATGGCTTACCCCTGCCCCATCCACAAAATAAATAAATAAATGTCAGATTAAAAATACTGTTTTGTTCCCCTCTACCTGCACGTCAGCCAGTGTGACGCAGAGGGCAGACACAGCCTGGGAAACGAGTCAGTGTCTGTTGTCCCTGTACACTACCAGCATGTGACTGCAGCTGAGAATTTGCAGAATAGGAAACAAGCTAGCTATAAGCTCTCTAAGGCAAGTGCCAATCTCTGACAGCTGTTGCATGAGACCCTGCTGATTTTAACCATGCCCACTATTTACCTCCCTCTGTGCATTTAGCAACTGAAACAAAACATCTGATGTCGGCTGCTGTATTTGTTTGTCTGGCATGGGAAGTAGTCCAGCTTGCAGGTGAAATTGGAGGGGATGGGATCCTGTCTTGATTGGATATTATTCCAGGTGGTGCTGGGAGATGGTGAAGGTGCCCGGTCAGGAGATCCCAGCTATGAAGCCCTCTGTCCCTCCTCTGCTGACTTTATTTTTGATTTTTTAATAATAATAATAATAATAATAATAATAATAAATAATAATAATAATAATAATAATAATAATAATAATAATAATAATTTGCTTTTTTTTTTTCTTTTTAACCAAAAAAAAGATTGCACAATGCACATTAAAAGACTTGTATATACTAAGCTGAGGTAAAATATTCCCCCGAATGAGATTAAATGACTAATGGGGTTTAGTTTTTTAAATTTTTTAAAATGTTATTTTTTAAATCCGTGCCGCCTGATTTTTACCCGCACACCATGTAATCGTAAATTAGAATTTTATATGTGAAGTGTTCTAAATAAATGTACATTCTGGATGACAAAATGCACAATTTTAAATGAAGTTTACAAATTATACACAACATAGATATTCCCAATTGGCTGCTGCTCGCTGGTGGGAGAGCCATCTCCCTGTACAATAGTAGTTGTTTCCATAACAGCGAATTATGCTTCCATTAGTTTTTCTTGCTCTCATTAACATGCATTTTGATTAACGAGTTCCCCTTATCTAGTTGTTGAGACAGGAAGTGATTTATGTGACCTGCGACAATTAAGCTTTTTAACATGAAGTTCATTCATTAACAAGCTCATCGACTTTAAATTAACACATTCCACTTGAAAACCACATGCTACTAATGCTCTCCTTACTATACGTGAATTCCATACAAAAACACTGGTGTTTGAACCCCCCCCCCCCCCTTCCCCCCAAGGGGGGGTGGGGGGATGGGGGGTTCCAAGGATTTTAGGACAGCAGCCTTTTTTTCCTCTATCATTTTAATCTCTATCCAGACTTTGCATTCCAGAAGCAATTTTTAAATTATATTTTCACCTATGATGAGCAGAAAAAAACAAGCTTGACAAATCACTCTCTGCAAAAGACCAAATAAGAAGTACTTTTTTTTCTCAAAAACTTTAAACGGGACTATTTGTTTGTGATAAAAATGCTTGGCTTTTCCTGGCATATGTTAACATTTTGATCAAAAACAAACAATTTTCTCGCATCTTCACATTCTTGTAGCGATACACTGCTAGTGATTCTGCAGACAACACTGCAGTGTTTATTGGGGTGTACAGTGGCAAGCTACCTTTCCTACAGGCCCAATCTGGACAATAATGTACAGAAGCCAGAAGTACAATTTATTTAGATGTGACTTTTTTAAGCTTTACCAAAATGCCACTGTTTTGCAAACTGATAACCTGCCTCTGTAACTACCAACCTAGCTAGCAAGACCAGCACCCAACCAAGTGTTTAAGTGGGAGAGATGGCTCCTTTTCCATCTGGCTATAAACATAAGCTACAGTAGCTACTCATGGCATATTGTGACCTGACAGCATTTAACAATACAGAACCAAAAGGCCTGATAATAAAAATAACTAGATCACTAGAACACATAGTATTCAACACAGGTGCAGTGTGCTATTCATAATGTGATTTTATCTGCGTGATAGAGGTTGCTATGCTTATTAAAAATTGCTGCAACATTTGCAAAATGCAAAATTGGTATCTCCACAGACCCTTCCCCAAATATGTTCTTTTGTTTTTAGGATCAATCCCAATTTGTTTATTTTTTAGCATAAGTAAAACTGGACTAAATAGTCCAGGACCATTTTTTAATTTTTTAATTTTATTATTTTTTTTGTCTGGTATTAACTTCAGTATTATATAAAATGACAAGCATTTGTATTTGTTTAACTTATACACACCCAGTACAAAATATGTGTATGGCTGTGTCACTGTGAACTGTTTAGTTTATATTTATTCTATAATGTCTTAAAATACAAAATTACACCTTGATGGGGGTGGCAATGCAGTTGCAACACCACTGGTTTCCTATGTGTAAATGAAAGATCATTTTGAAATTACACATCAAAGAACATTATTTCCCATAATTCAATCCATGTGTTTTGTTTCCTGAGAGTAACAAACCTTATAGTGTTTGTTTCCTGAGGCTCATATCTTTCCAGGTCTAATTTCCAGGGCAATGTACCAGGCTTATCTGAGCATGACTGTTACATAGTTCTACATCATACATATGATATTCATCTGCAGTTTTTAAGCAGTAGAAACTAAAAAACAAAAAATGGAGTATGATACCAAAATCAAAATTGAGTTAGAAAGAGAGGCTCTAAAGGGTTAAACATTGGAACCGTAAAGGATTTTACATTTAAAAAATAAAAGTTTAGTTATTAATAGTATGTTGATGGACTGCTATTAAATATTTTATATGAAAATCAATGAAACTACACAAATGTAGGTATATATTATATGAAAATCTAAATATATACTGAAAATATATATATATATATATATATATATATATATATATATATATATATATATATATATATATATATATATATATTATCAGGCATTTTCATTTAACATTTTGAGATTATTTAAACAGTAAGAAGCCACTTACACTTTAAATATTTAATCTGTTAAACTCATATTAGCAGCCATAATAAAAATAGAAATGAATTGGGGATTATAGATGTAAAGTACAGTATAGGTGTGTTACCTGTGCCTCCTTCAAACTACAAGAAATTGACAGTTTAGTGCAGTGATGATGCAATAGGTGCCACCTACTGAGTGATGGTGGTTGTTCCAATATATCAGAAACTCATTACACCGACTTCTTAGCCTAAAGCTCACAGGGAAGAGGAATCTGAATCACAATGAAAATACAGTTTATGATAACCTATTGGGATTCAAATGATCAAGGTCATTTTAAATGGCAAGATGTGTTTTCTCTTGAAGATAAATCCACACTGTAAATGTTCTTGTGTCTATAGCAGAATTTTTAATTATTGCTTGGCAACCTTGTCTCCTCTTTCTAACCTATTGAACAAGTATGAGCATCTCGTCAGACTAGAAAGCTCTGAAAAGATATACAATAGAAGAATGTTTACCTGTTTTGTTGTATGAAGGATCTCTATACATTTTTTCAAAGCATTTGTACTGAGCATCTATTATCTTTTGCCTTTCTTCAACTTTTTGTGTCCCTACAGGAGTCACTACAGTTCCTATTGTAGGTTCTGCATATGTTTCTGTAGCAAGGCTTGGTAGCATCTTCTGTATAAAAAGAAAATAATGTAAGCAAGGGTATCTCAGACATGACAACAGTTATACAGAATATGCATGCTAAAAAATACACAGTACTGTATATAGTATAATGTGTGATCTGGTTCTGGTTGTTGTTTTTGCTGGAATAATTTGTAAGTATGCAGGGAATAATGATTTAAACTCAAACAACAATAGAGATTCCCACACATGCAGTAGGGGGTTTAGTATTGATCTAAATGCTGATGGATCTCAACTAATACCCTAAAAAGGTGCACGTGCATGGTTTGAGGTTTGATTTTCAAAGCCTCGGTTCTCATGATTAGGCCTTCATATTCATTGTAACACAGAGTGGACCTTATTTTCAAAGTGTTTCTTCCATTCTTTAATTCTTTTGTATTATATTACCTAGTTGCTTAGTTCGAGCTTTGTCATATTAACACGTGTTTTTCTCCATCCTAAAAAACAGGACTATATTAAAATATGAAAATATGTCCCATTGGGTCTGAATTATCCATGTCTTTATACATTGCAAAACTAATAACAAACACTTTATAAAACAACTGAAAATTCTACGTCAAACAATATGCAATTGAAAATGGGTCAGAAATTAACATGTGGTGAGCAGATCTCAAAATGCAGTACAATAATGTTGATCACCCTTAGAGCACTGCTGTAAATACATACAAGTGAGATATTTTCACTAAAAAGAAGCAAAACTCCTTACATGTCACTTTTCTTAAAACTATTTCCAGTGCCTTCAAATACCTGCATTTAAATATAAATATTTAAGAATAACTGTGTGGCTTGCAAATCTAATCTAAAATGTGGTAATATGAGGTACACAAATATACAGCTCCGGCAAAAATTAAGAGACCATTGCAAAATTATCAATTTCTCTGGTTTTACTATTTATAGGTATGTGTTTGGGTAAAATGAACATTTTTGTTTTATTCCATAAACTACTGACAACATTTCTCCCAAATTCCAAATAAAAATATTGTCATTTAGAGCATTTATTTGCAGAAAATGAGAACTGGTCAAAATAACAAAAAAGATGCAGTTTTGTCAGACCTCAAATAATGCAAAGAAAATAAGTTCAGATTCATTTTTAAACAACATAATACTAATGTTTTAACTTAGTTCAGAAGTCAATATTTGGTGGAATAACCCTGATTTTCAAGCACAGCTTTCATGCGTCTTGGCATGCTCTCCACCAGTCTTTTACATTGATGTTGGGTGACTTTATCCCACTCCTGGAGCAAAAATTCAAGCAGCTCGACTTTGTTTGATGGCTTGTGACCATCCATCTTCCTCTTGATCACATTCCAGAGGTATTCAATGGGGTTCAGGTCTGGAGATTGGGCTGGCCATGACAGGGTCTTGATCTGGTGGTCCTCCATCCACACCATGATTGACCTGGCTGTGTGGCATGGAGCATTGTCCCGCTAGAAAAACCAATCCTCAGAGTTGGGGAACATTGTCAGAGCAGAAGGAAGCAAGTTTTCTTCCAGGACAACCTTGTATTTGGCTTGATTCATGCCAAAGCTGCCCGATTCCAGCCTTGCTGAAGCACCCCCAGATCATCACCAATCCTCCACCACATTTCACAGTGGGTGCGAGACACTGTGGCTATAGGCCTCTCCAGGTCTCCATCTAACCATTAGACGACCAGGTGTTGGGCAAAGCTGAAAATTGGACTCATCTGGGGGTGCTTCAGCAAGGCTGGAATTGGGCAGATTTGTCTTTGTGAAGGGCGCATGAATCAAGCCAAGTACAAGGTTGTCCTGGAAGAAAACTTGCTTCCTTCTGCTCTGACAATGTTCCCCAACTCTGAGGATTGGTTTTTCCAGCAGGACAATGCTCCATGCCACACAGCCAGGTCAATCATGGTGTGGATGGAGGACCACCAGATCAAGACCCTGTCATGGCCAGCCCAATCTCCAGACCTGAACCCCATTGAAAACCTCTGGAATGTGATCAAGAGGAAGATGGATGGTCACAAGCCATCAAACAAAGTCGAGCTGCTTGAATTTTTGCACTAGGAGTGGCATAAAGTCACCCAACATCAATGTGAAAGACTGGTGGAGAGCATGCCAAGACGCATGAAAGCTGTGCTTGAAAATCAGGGTTATTCCACCAAATATTGATTTCTGAACTCTTCCTAAGTTAAAACAATTAGTATTGTGTTGTTTAAAAATGAATCTGAACTTATTTTCTTTGCATTATTTGAGGTCTGACAACACTGCATCTTTTTTGTTATTTTGACCAGTTGTCATTTTCTGCAAATAAATGCTCTAAATGACAATATTTTTATTTGGAATTTGGGAGAAATGTTGTTAGTAGTTTATAGAATAAAACAAAAATGTTCATTTTACCCAAACACATACCTATAAATAGTAAAACCAGAGAAACTGATAATTTTGCAATGGTCTCTTAATTTTCCAGAGCTGTGTATGTATATATATATATATATATGTGGCAGGCTGGTGAGTGGATAGAGGCCCAGAGACAGTCTGCAGTTCAAAAAAATAACTATTTTATTATAAACACAAAAATAAAAGGGCACAAGGCCAAAACAAAGCAATTTAAACACAAAAAGAAAGATAAAAAGCAAAATGTACAAAATAAAGATTTCCAGGCTGGGCAATGCCTTCACTGGATTCAAAACATTCAAAAATCACAAACACCAAAACACCAAAACACCAAAACACCAACCTGCTTCCTCATCTCCCTTCTCCTAAATACGACGCAGAGGCCTCCTTTTATGTCAGGTGGCTGGGCGCTGATTGATCGTTAATTAACCTAATCAACTAATCAACCCCAGCCACCTGAACATAATAAACCCAAGCAGGTAGGGGAAATTAACCCCATCCCTGCCAATTTAAAAAGGGCAGAGCTTTGCTCTGCCACAATATATTATTGTCAGTACTGTCTGTTAATTGAGCTTACCTGGTTAGACTGTGGAAACCTAAATAGGCATCAGATTTGTCACTTGAAATCCAGTATTCTCCACCATACAAAAATGACGTTTGTTTCATTCATCATATGTCAAAGGTGAGTCAATAACCACTTATAACCCAAAAACTAGAACACATGTTGATGAGGTCTGGTGGTTGCTTGAAACCAATTAATGTAAAAGTGTGATGGATTGGTTCTCGAACAAAGCACAAATCATTACCCTCGATTTCTCTATATCAAACAAAAGGATGGAAGTGGAAGCAGCACAGAACATACCTTTTTCCAGAACCTTTAGAAAAAAAGGAAAGTGCCCAGCCCTTGTCATATGATATATATAGAGGACTCAATGAATCTCCCTCACTAATATATCAGCACCCGTCCCCCTTGCTAGTATAAAAACCTAAAATCTCCCAAGGTTTAGGTTTTTTTGTAGCTTTGTTTGCTCAATAACATTAGTTTGCATTATTGTACTGAAGAATTTAAGACAGTACCACATCACAAAAAACTAGTTTTACAAACCAAACCATTGCTAACCATTCATTGTTAGACCATGACTGAGCATGAATCAATCACAGTCAACAATGCTACTGTACTATGGTCTACTTAATGTCTAGGTATTCCTACCATACTAAGCAAAATCAAACCACACTGAACTTGTTACATATGAACACTTTTTACATATTTGCCCATTCACAAACATAAACTGAGAAAAATGAGACTCTTTTTAAGGAAACTTTTATTAAATAGCCTCAGTTGGCAGGTGCTGTTACACATGCTGATTACATTTCATCAGCACGACCAGAATAATTATAAAGCCATCATTTTGTTTAAATAAGAATAATAATAATGTATATCCCTGTTAAAAATGAGAAGGTGGCAATTTGATTTGTGATTTTTTTCTTATTAAAAAGCTAGCAAATAAACTGTAGCTAGTGAGATACTGACTTCCTTATTGAACAGGGAACCACTAAATAAAAAATAAAAAAAACAGAACAGGCTTCCTAAAATCCATAAAGTATAACAAGATACCAATCTTTTACTGAGAATAAAGCTTTAGGGAAACTGAGGTTAATAAAACTAAGCAATAACCCTGAAGGTTTTTTTCACTGTCATAACCAATAAATCTATCGTGTTGAATATTGTTAAAGGTCACCTTCCATGAGTAATATTTTAAGGGTTAAAAGCAGAAACATCTAGAACTTAATACATTAGAACTTATAGACACTAAATAAAACGTAATAAGCAGCTTGTTATGGGCATGATGCGATAGATACCTTGTCAATTGACCATCGTATTTGCTCATCTGCATTGTCAATCTGCGAAAAGTCAATCATTGAGACTTGGCCGTAATCTTAGATCTTTTGGTAGCCCCAGACCTGTGGTTATAGGGCTTTCATTTACCATGATCCATAACAGGGGTTCATTTATAAACAGAAAGGTACCAGAAGAGGAATTAAGAAAGAGGAATAGCATTTTTGTTTGTAGACCTAATGTACTGGTCTTGATTTACAGAAGCATCCATATGCTTCAAGTTCTCGTCTGCATGTTGTGTTTCAAGACTTATTATTGGTGTTGGCAGCTGCATGGCGACCTTTGCCAAGCCATAACAGAAGCTTTGCGTTTTACTGTTTGGGGTGTAAAAAAAAACTAGTAATTTCCTACTCATAGATGTTGCATCCTAACATACGTTGTTACAGTACACTTCTGTCATTCATTTCATGGAACAGGAATGCATGTTTTTTTTACTGTACATGTTATGTATATAGAGTTCTTTATTGCAACAAAACGTCCCTAAAAGTACCTATTATTAATAATAGGCTACAACATTATAATAACTGTCGCTCTGAGTGGCATATGAGTAGACTGGACATTGCCATTTATATTTTATTATGCCTATATTACCCTTTATTCTCAATGGGTCTTGAAAATGCAGCTCTTAATAAATGATTTTCAAATGTTTACAGCAAATATGATTTTAAGAACTTATATTGTTAATAATCATTTTTAATAAACGATAACCCAGGTGGCAGTATTTGAATGACAGGTTACTTTTACTATAGTGAGCAAGTCCTGATTCCTGCAGTCTTTTGAATTCAGGTCCAACCGGTAACACAGCAAGGTCTATCCCTTTTTTTAAATTATTTGAATGCTTTTTTGATCAAGGTGAAGCATAACACATTGTACATATACATATTGGGAGAAAAATATTGTACATGTTTAAATTAGATTGAAAAATCCTGCCTGTCACACAATACTACTTGGTTTCATAGCAAAATTGGATTAGAAAATGTTACATATGTCTTGCAATGTATTTCTAGTTACTAAAATACAACTTCTTGAACTAACTACAATCCATTTTGGCACGAATATGTATTTTTCAGCAGCTATGGCCAAAGGTTTTGCATCACCTAAAATTTTAGGATTGAGAAAAATATATATTAACATAATTTACATATTTTATTTAATATCATGTAATCAAAGAAACTGCAAAATGATATTGCAAAAGTCTACCAGAAGCCATAATGCATTATTTCATGTTAGATTTCAAATGGTCAGTTTTTCATTAAGTATCACTGGAAAACTGCAAAGCAGTATGTAATTCGTTTACATTATTCAGCAGGTTTCATTAGACTTTATGAAGCAACATTTGTTCATTCTATAGGATGATGCAAAACTATTGGCCAGAGCTGTAAACAGTAAACACACGTACTGATTTGGGGACTTATAAAATATAATACTAGTACTGGCATGATAACGGAGACGGTAAGCTTCATGCATATGGACCTTGGTCTTTAATGCCAACATGATAAAACTAACAATTCCACAGTGCTTAATACAGATAAGAAAAAGCAGGAAAAAGTACAGTCTGTTGAATTAAAGAATGGGGTAGTGATTTGTTCAAATATATGCATACATATTATTATTTATTACTGGTATAAGCAGACTTTAAACAACAAGGATCAACAAGCATGAAAACAAGTTGATAGACACAAGTATAACAACTCAGGACTAACAAGTTCAGTAGGGTGTAATACAATACAACACCTAAAAGCAGTGTTTTCACTGAATGCTGATGTCCCATGCAGCAGTTTAGCAGCCGTACATATGATGTCACTCCAAATGTTGAAGTAAATGACGTCATACATACGACCACCAAGCCACCACGCATATCAACCTACAATTGTAAGGGATGAAAAACACATTATTTTAAACACTGACACTTGACCAAAAATAACACATATTTGCAATAATAAAAGTCGTTAGTGAATGTATTGTATGTGATATTTGCATTTGTACCATAGCTCCTTCTTTTTCCAACTCACCCTTATATTAAGGTGTCTGGGGAGAAATACTAATTTGACCATCCCTTATGAATATTAGTACCTTGTATTAAACTGAAAACTGGCGCATAATTCCAGAACAGAGGACCAAATAACAAAACAGCAGCCTGATTTGATTGTAATAACCCATTTAATAAAACATTATCAGGGAATGCCATCTCATGCTTATGGGCAAGTAGGAGACCTACCAACCTACTAGCAGGTCTATATAAACGATGTAAAAAACAAAAAAAAACATAGTAATTGTGCTTTTAATGACAAATGCCCCCTTTTTTTCTGATAAGTTCCTCATAGATTCATGAATTGCAATGTAAATTATTTATGGATTTAAAGACTTTACTGTTACTAAAAGTATGTTTTTTTTTTTTTCTTTTTTACTCTATAGTAATGATCCTCTATACAAATTGTTCATCACATACTGTAATAATTTTATTCAGTAATATAGTTTTCGATAACATTTTAGTGAAATAACTTACCAAAATAAGCAACATTGATAACACGAGCCAGTGCACTGCTTGGGATTCCATTACTGATTGCTAACGAATACAACCTCTTTCAGGCAGATCTGTAACACAGACAATTGAAGGTTAAAGTTTACCTCAGCAGAGGTTCCCAAACTTTCTTGGCTCAAGGCCCTCAATGATCATGACTGAGGACCCCCTCCAAATGAATCCATAGAAATGGAGTATCTTAGTTTCACTGCAAACAGCACTTTGAAAGAATGAAAGATAATTACAAAAAAAAATAACAGTAAGAGAGGTTGTTCATTTGTACCAGTAGAAGTACTACTCCTTTTATTGAGTTCAGTGTAATTGCTCTAAAAATGCTGAAACAGCGGAGCTGGGCTGCTAAGCAACAAAGAAAAAGAAACAAAATGAGATTGGGGAGCAAATTGCAAAGTTGTCAAAACATTGTATTTTGTATTTAAACTGCCACTACATCAGAGGTGCCCACGACATCTTCACTCACCAGGGATAAAACCGCAGAAATGTTTTTAATGCTGATAGCCCCAAGACATTAGAATTTAATAGTGTTCAAAATAAAAATATAAATACATCTGCAGCAACTGACGATATCTTAATGACCGATTCTACTGAAATTCAAACTGAGTTGTTTAGAGATCATCCCACTGACAAGTCCAAATGTAATACATGGCCTTTGCCTACCCAAGGGACCATTCCCTCGTTACAAACCGAGTCAAAGGCCAGAATAAAACAAAGCTGGTTATGCTTTTCTCCTGTGCTGGACAAAAGTGTGCCAATCCTGTTGGCTTTTTGGGAATCTGAAAAAATGTCAGATGGCTTAGGAATCAGAAAGGTGGCCACTAATCTATTCTTGTACCTGCGCCCTCTGTGGCGTTGTTATTAAAAAAAAAGTCTATTGTAATTAAAAAATCACCCCTTTTGTTTCATAATGGTACATAATGTTAGAATGGGTACGAGCTGACGTCAATGTTACAACTGAAACAACCCCAAGCCCAAGTCATTTGGGAGGATTTTTTTTTTTTTATGTGCTACGCCCCCCTGAAGCTGTCTTTCGGCCCCCCAGGGGTCGCCGCTCCCCAGTATGGGAACCCCCAGTGCAATAAAAACACTGCTTTACTATTAACTGTTGAAACTGATGAAACTTATATACTATTATATATATATATATATTATATATAAAAGTTTGATATTAAGACATTAATCTGTTAGAAAGTGAACATTATTTAATGTCTCTATATAAACCATGGCCACTCTACTGCTTGTTCTGACAATGAGAATTGTGTGATTTAAATATGGTTTAGCTGCCGTACTGGCAATGTTAATAAAAAAATAAATCTGTGTTGGTTCACGTGTAATGGGTTTACCATGGAAACATGGTTTCAAAAGGTGAAGGTATGATGCAAGCTCAGTACTGTATCTGTGAAGAACACACTTAGTTTGCTCATCATCTAGTGCTGGGACAAATATATCTTTATATTCTAACGAATATTTTTTGACATGTATACAAAAATCAGATGTTCGTATTTGCTACAAAATGACAAAAATACCTTGTACTTATTTAGAACCTCACCAGAAGTTCCACACCAATTTAAAAAAAAATGGCAAAGAGCTCTGTGTGATATGTGAGATTAATATATATATATATATATATATATATATATATATATATATATATATATCTAATATATATATATATATATATACAAACAAACAAAAAAAAAACACAGGATCAACACAGCAGCTCGAGCCTCTATTTGAAAGTTTTAGACAGCAAAAACTAAACAAACCAGATTATGCATGAGCACAAAAAGAAAAAAGACAAGCACATCATTATGGAATGCCTCGCTTAAACAGTGCCCAACTTGCTGAACATGTTATGTAGTGATCTTTATATAGATTTTATATTTTATATATTTTTTGTTGTGACTTTCTGTTATGTGGAATGTAATAAAAACAATTAGTTTTTTTCCCTTTCATTTTACAACACCATTGCTACGTTTGTTTTATTTGAAGTGTTTAAAGTTACATTTCAGTTTTCGTTTGCTTGTTCAAACTACAAAAAGGCACAAGTAAACATCATGTTATTACTTTATGAAAACATGTCCATGGCTACTGTTTACTGCACAGAAACAGCAATGGCAAGGAATGAAAAACAGAAAAAAATTAATAAAATGCGGCACCAACTTTATGTACTATTTATTTTGAGAATAAATAAAACAACGTTTAACTTGAACTGATATTTCATCCTTTGTTTTGTAGTTAATTCACTGGGGTAAAGGTCTACACCATGTAGTCTTTACTCCTGGGATATTTTTTTACTTCAACATGCTACATGTCGTAGCGTCTTGCTGTAAAATAAAGGCGCACACACAAGGGCCACACGCCCTTGCTGCTATGCTGTCTCCACCTGTGTTGTGAGCAATACAATGGCTTTTATTACTTTTTGAAAACGAACAAATAGCCAAACAAATATTTAAATTATGAGCAAATATCCGAGCATGAAAATCTTATGTTCATCCCGGCACTACATACAGCCATCTTCAGTAAAACTTTTACAGACGGCTTTCTGTCTTTGATATGCCTGGAGCACAATTTTCAGTAGATTCCATCACTTAAGAGATCAATGCTTTTTTTCCTTTTTTTTTTAGCTGTAACCCTTGGAGTAATGCAGTCATGCTCTGTATTTCTGGTAAAGGCTTGCCAAGACCCTTTATAAATTATGTTCATTTTCTAGATGTTAAGAGCACATATATCAAAGTGGCTGAAAGAAATCAAGATACTTGTAAAGGGAAATTTCCTAGGAATGAAAATGATTCAGAGATAATAAATGTGAAATGAACAAAGTTAGCTAAGCTTTCTGTGGCTTTTTGTAAAACAAATAAATTTAAAAAAGTACTGTAGAGTAGGGTTACATTTGGTAATTCATCTTTTAAGTCTTTCATGTCGTTTCAGTCAACATATAATACATGAAATATGTTGCTAACAATTTCTATTCCAAGAATAACCCTGTATGTTTAACTCTCGAGGGTCACTTAACAGATGTTTAAAATAGAAAACCGTGAACATAAGCTATAACGTTTTTATACAACCAATCCAGAGTTATTAAAAGTGCCCTAAAGATGCAATTTCTTATGATATTAAGAGAATCCTTACACACAACATATCAACCAGTAATAGTTATGACTACATATGCCTGAAAATGAACTGAGAATCGTACATTTCCAGTCTTTTTAAATTAGTAAATGTACTCAAAGCAGAACTTTACTTATTATAAACCTCACATGTTCTCAGCCAATCAGGTTTTATCTAGCTGCTAACACCTTAACTAGAATCATCAAAACTTTGATCAACCAATCGATAGTTCCATAGGGTCTCTATCTTTTAGGTGCCCAAGGAACATTCAGAATCAAAAGAAATGCAAAACGATATTGAAAAATGTATCTGCAATTTAAAGATTTGACTGTGTAAGACAGCAAAAAAGAGTATTGTTTACCACAGGGGCTTAACCAAACATGTTTACATAAGAGACAGAAGCTATACCTGGATTGTATTGCAAGAACAGTCACCATTTAAGAACCATCTTCACATGTGGTATAACTATAAGAGCATTGTTTACTCATGCATGTGGGTGATTACTTTGTATTCTCTAGCAATGGGGGTGTGGAGGTGTGTTTGTTTGAAAATGTAATTAGAAAATGGAACTAAGACTTCCTTTAACCTGATTGGTCAATATGAGGTCCTTAATGAATGCTATCTTTCAAACTATGTTTAATCATTATTCCAAATCAATAAGGCCCTTCTTGTTATGTTAATTTCCTGAGCCGAACAGGAGGCGGGCCTTACCAGACAGTAAAAGCCCTCTTCTTCGGGTCTATTTGCTTAAGTACAGTGTTCTTTAAAAAGCTTCCCTAAGCTATCCTTAGCTCCTGATCATAAATAGCTTATAAAATATTAGGAGACAAGGCTGCTTTAAGACCATCTCAAACATTTCTAATTGTGCTTTAGTCTTAGACAGCAAGGAGAAACACATGAAGACAAACTAGGGTTTGCATCAATTAACTTTTATTTATGGTAAATATTGCAGTAGTTTTTAAAGGAGACCTTTATATAGAAAAGAAATATAATCAATCCTTCTGCTTCCACAAAAACAGTTGATACAGCAGTTCATTTTTCACATATGCTATATTACTTCACCCTGCCCCCCAGAGTATTACTGGAGTTGTAGTATATAAGACACATCTTGAATTTGATCCATCACAGGAATTAGAACAGACTGGCCATCAGTCGTATTACCCCAGCTCAGGAAAGATCTCATTTGAATACTTGAACATGATAAGGCACAATACACTTCTCTGCTCATTTTAACTAACAGTTAACCTCTGAAAATTACAATATGTGATTAGATTCTGCTTACTGCTGTTTTCTTGCACTTGTAAGCCATTTACAACCATAGCCATTTTTGTTGGAAGCCAAACCATCACCCACATGGCCTTATCCCATGTGACTTCATGTCTAGAACTAATCTGTCCTGGGGCCAATTACAGTGGGAATTGTGCAATTTGTAATTCAAAAGGCTAAATAGTATGTTTCTGTATTTGTACCTATAATTCTTGCTTGATTCTTTAGAACATATATGTCAACATGTTAATGTGTGTAGTTGTTTATGTCACTTTTTAGTGTAATTGTATATCTTGACTTTGACTGCAAATGTGATCAGCGGAGAAATCAACAGAAGTCAAAGTACCACCTCACATTTGACTTCTCCAGGTGGGGTTATCAGTCGAACTGCTTATTTCTCAGCACCAGATAAACAGTCATTTGTACTAACATTTAGGCCCAAATTTGGTAGAAGCAGTACTTGTAACACATGAATATGTGTTACAACCTCGAAATACATCACCAGAACAAATGAATACAAGATGGAATGCACGGTGGCTTCTTAATAAACAAATGTACCACTTCAGAGCTTGTAGTAGGTTGCTTATACATTACGACACTTCTTATTTTGTATAGAATAATTCCAGACGTATAGACTTTTCAGACTTCAGAAACAATACGTTTTATTTACTTACATCAATGCCAGTCAAATGGATGGAAAATTCTTCCATTGTTCAGCAATATGTTCAACAACAATAACACCATACAGCTTCATATGAACAGTCTATAGTTTAATTATGACTTATAGCTTCTTAAATTCTTTTACAGGAGAGTTACAGCTCTCTTATTTCTTATGTATGTCTTTGTTTCCGACAAAAAGCATATCTGTATGGTCTATAATATAGCTACATTATTCAGATGTGCCTACAACCAGCTGCTCTAGCTACAAATTAACTGTGTCATCTGTCCGCTCTGTCTTTTTTGTTTGCCTTTTTTTAAAAAACTCGAATTTAACAATACTGCCAGAACCAGTATTGTTAAATATGAGAATGCCATATTACAAAACATAATTTTGTAGGCATTACAACAATTACGGTGGAGGATGAGCTTTCAATGTATTACATATATATGAGACTTTTTCTTTAGTGCGCCTTGGAATATCGTTCCATCTTTTCTCAATCTCCTCCATCGTTCATATTATAATGCCTACACTCTAGAAGAAAAGGCTCTCATTAGAACCTTGCTTTGCCACTGTGGGGAGACCTTTTTAGGGGCTTCTAAGAACTTTTTTTACATGGATTCTATATTATCTATTTTTTTGTCATGTAAGCCATGAAACATGTATTGAAAATTGGAGTTTACAAAACAATACAGTATTAGAAAACTGCAATTTACAAACTGACTTGATCAGAATGGTTAAAAACATTAGCTCTTTGCAAAATGTTATTAAATATTTCTTTGTCCTTGAATACAATGTTTCCTTCTTGCTGCAGGCAAGTCTCCCTACTGTCTGACTGCTTCAAATTAACGCCTGCTTTTCAGAGTTCGTAAAATAATCAAGCAAATACAAGGCCCGCAATTATTGGCAGCTTTAATAAATTAGATGGAATATTTTTAGACTTCACTTGCAAATTCTCCTCCTAATTTTAGCGGTTTTGTTCAGAAACGCCCCAGAATTACATATGCATATATAGAATTGCATATGCATCAAGGGCTAAAGTGCACAGAGACATTCAAGAATTCAAAACCCTCAGCACCCGTTTTACAGTCGTAAAACATATGGCAAGCCAAATTATCATTTAGAGATATCTCAAATTACATTTTAAAATATATTTAAATATTTAGAGATATCTGTAAAAAATTGCGATATCATTTCAAGATATTTCGAAATAACTTCCTGTGAAAATGGTCTATGTTTCAAGTGGACTTCCGGTCTATTTAGAGATATCTCCAAATGAACAGGAAGTCATTTGAAGATATCTTCAAATGATTTAGAGATATCTCTAAATGAACAGGACATTATTTGAAGATATCTAAATGATTTAGAGATATCTGAAAAGCATTTAAAGATATCACAAAAACATTCAGAGATATATTAAAACGATTTAAAGATATCTAAAAATGCATTTTAGATATCTCATTTAAAGCGCCATTTAAATATATCTGTAAATCATTCTGAGATATCTCTAAATGTATTTTAGATATCTTAAAATGGTTTAGAGATATTGTTTAAGGGTGGTGGGCAATTCACTGACACAGAGACAGAACTTTATTTGTAATGCTGCTCAGGTGCACTGATTTATTTCAACCCACAGAGGGTGCTGTTATCTGTGGCCTGAATACTGCCAACAGTAAACAGGACCACGGGTTTACCAATTCCGGTATAGGGTCTAGTGCACATGCAAATGCTAAAAATAATAATGAAAACAAAAGGCGAAAGAAAAAGGGAAAATAAAACACAGTAATAAAACTACAAAATAAAGGTGCTGACTCAGCACACTCAGGGTCTGCCCAATGGTTTCCCAATCTCAATAATCTTTTTCTTTCCTTTTGGTTGTTTGATTTTCCTTTCTCTTTTTAATTAATGTTTTTTTTTTCCTTTTTTTCTTTGTTTCCTCTGGCTGTGTTCGATGCAGACCCGAGGGAACCCCAGAGATTCATTTTATCGGTGCAGCAATCCCCCAAAGCCCGCCCCTCAGCCAATCAGAGAGAGGGAAAGCCCATACACTCTCTTTTCCATCTCTCCTTGTCAATGCCTTGACTGACAGGCAGATATTGTAGGACTGCTGCCCTCTTCCTGCAACACTATGAATGCACCAGAAGAGTCAACACAGGTCTCTGCTGTTACAGATATCTCTAAATATTCGAAGATATCTTCAAATATTTAGAGATATCTATAAATGAATTTGAGATATCTCTAAATGATAATTTGGCTTGCCATAAAAACATGAGCTATCCTTTTATAAATCTGGGCCTTCGTTTTTAAAGGTTGCCCTGACTAAATAAAGTTTCTACCATCACATCCTCATCATAATTAATTTCTAAAAAAAAAAAAAAAAGTTAAAAAAATAGTCCCATATAGCCTAAAAGATGAATCATTTACCTCACTGCATACTGAAAAAGAAAAAAGCAACACTTTCAATTTTTCCTCATTGATCCTCCATCAACAGCAGTCAATCTGAAAAGATGAAAAATATTGCTTGCAGAGCAATTTTGTTAAGCAATTCAATTTAGGCTTTAAGTTGGAGTTGTGAACCAGGAATATACTGACTTTTCAATCAATCTTTTCAGTTGATGATTTTTATTTTATTTTTATTTTTTTTTTATGGGAGTTCTGTAAAAAGTTAATTGCAAGTTAAGATTTTTTTGACAACTGCATACATTTGTCTGAATTTAATTCAGTAGTGACTCCAAGAACACAGTGTACCTAAAGCTTTTTTAATTAGTTTAAGAAGAACACTTTTTAAGTGTTATATCAGCACAGTTGTCCGCATGGTTCTACATTAGCATAATAATAATATGATTACTCAAAAGCTAGCTTCATATCCTTTCGCAAACCCACCCACACAACATTCACTGCTTCACTGTGAGCAATCCATAAACTGAATTTTATAAGAAGCAGCTTGTGCATGCAAGTGCATAATAATAGGGTAGGGCAATCGATACAATATATTCTATCCAATGAATTTCCAATCACACTTTTGATTAGCAGGTTACTTATTGGTCAACATTTTCATAATACACATTCTTTAGTACGTTAACCAGGTTGCTGTTGCATTCCTCAAATTCAAATTAACGTACTTGACTGTAAAGAGCAAACTACAGACCATTATAGATCATATTCTCTCCGGACAATGATTTATGTTACAAGAGAAAAGCAAGTACACATTTTGCCTGCAGATGCTGGATTATTTGGAACTAGAAAGGACTTCATTTGGCAACTACAGCAATCAGCTGCCTACGTTATCTGATATGTTACAAAAGAAATCCCCTGTTACCCAATTCAAGGCATACAAACAAAAATGAAAATGTTGTCCCTCCATCTATTTCCATTACAAATCATGTTATACTTGTTTTTTTAAAAAAAAGAAAAGATTATTGTTGAAAATATGTAATACAAAGTATCAGTACTGGAAATTAAATCTCCTCTATTTTAGAGGCCAAGCGAGTAGAGTGGTTTAGTGGTGATAGTCCCCATATTTGAGAACTGGTACTGCACTAATGTTACCCTTAGCTGGGGGAGCAATACGGCTTTTAAGTTTGGGTCTTCGGGGATCACATGTGGGCATATGAATTTGGGCAGTACAATTAACAGAGTATGACAGAGCTCTGGAGTTTGAGAACACTATGACTCAGCTTGCACCAATAAGGGACATATGGGGATTATGCTTTTTATCTACCTGTTGTGGGTGAGCAAGGCTCACAGTATTGTTTATGACAAGCTATATTTTCCCTGTTGCAGATTGGGTGACATAACAAATGCATTTAGAGTTAGTATTGGCAAAAAAAAAAAAGTCATTGATTTACAGAGCCCTATTACACTTATAATTGACACATACCAATGACATTATAACAAAATCAGCCAAATGATCTAAAACCTGCTCTGTGGAAAAAATGACTGAAAAAGTGTTATATATTTGACATATAATAGTCACCTGATCATTTAAGACAAGACGTTTACCAGTCAGACTTGGCCTTTTTTTTTTGCCAGTACTATACCTGCTTTCTATTTTTAAAACAAGGCAACAGAAAAACATCCTCTGCCAATATCACAACAAAAACCATCAAGACTGCTAGTGGCTGGCTTCACAGACCCTGATTAGCACGCGTCTTGAACTAGTTCATTTACGAGATTAGTGCTAATCTGGGTCTGTGAAGCAGCCAGGAGAAATGTTACATTTAAGCAAAATGTGTCATTAAAGGAAAAAAAAGGTTTCCCCAGATACATTTTAAAAAGTAACAGAATATATAGTACAAAGTAGGCCATTGATTGGCATTTAAAATTACTTTTTGTTATTCAATAAATATAACTGTAACATAAATACCTTTGACTGTTTCTCTGTTTATCCCCTAAAGGTAATGGTTGAACATCTGTATTCTTCACATGCTAATATGTTTACATTTTTCATCTGAACAAATTGGCATTAGTCCAAAGAGTCAATTTGACATCCATTGCTGGGTGCAGTTGAGTTGTTAATCTGTGCAATCCAAACCCATTATCACAGATTCTCAACATGCTCACTGGTCTGCATAACATTGCATTGCATATTTAGGATCATTATTGTACAGTAACTGCAACCTTGTAGAGTTTATAGATATAGTTAAACATATTTCTATGGAATTATTTTCAATATTGGGATGTTCCAACAAGTCACTGCATGTTATATTTTGTCTTCAATTTAGTATTTATTATATATGTATTCACCTAGAATCTGTCAAAATATTGTAGATACTTTATTAATGAATTTCTATCAGACTCCCAACCACGCAAATGCCATAATAACTTGAGTGAAATTGAGCAGTTGAATTCAAAGTAGAAGACATACAGTCAATATGTCATTTAGTAGGGGTGTGTAAAATTTGGGAATGTGTTTGCCAAACCACAAATAGGTGGGGCCAATCAGAAGTGGACATGCTCACATCTAAAGTGGAGAAGACCAGAAGCTCTTGGTCAGAAATACATTTTACATAACGTACCGCTTTCGGTCCACGCATTTTTGATGTGACCGAATCCTGCACACCACTACCATTTGGCTTAAAGGGTTACGCAACAGCCTTCAGAACAAGAAATGCAAAAAATGACTTAACCTACTGTATAGTGTATCCTGTGTTGTATGTATTCACACATTAAGCATCATTTAGACTGTTCGCTTCCAGTTTGACAAGTTCTAGCTGTTTGTCAACAGAACTCCTACTAAATGGATTGAGCATTAAATGATGTGAGTGTAATAAAACACTTAGGTGCTATCTCAAACATTGACCAGCAATTAGATTGTATTAGCTGCTTCCTTTACTTGTAGATATCACCTTGGTGTTTTCAGCACAGCTACAAATGGGTTTTAATCAATTTGCTACACTTGACAGTATGCTTCACACACATTTATAGATTAAATAAACCAAGGGACAAAGCACATGTTTTTGAGCATTAAGTGGTCAATTGAAACAGAGGGCAGGCAAAACAGACAGGCAAGAAGAAAATGGAAATGGCGAGTGTGTACCAGACTGAGCAACAACAACACTGCACAACACAACAGGGCAAGACGAGATATGCCATTCCATGTTCACACTGTCTTATTATCTGAACTGCAGACCAACATCACAGTTATGTGGTGAAGATTTTAAGGGAAATCATGTCTTTGTAAATACACCCTTATCGAGATTGTGTAAACTGCATGTACATTTAAGGTGCTTTTTCCCCACTTTGAAAGGTCTTCAAAGTCTACACTCACTGGACCAATGCTGGTGCTACATCTATCTTTCTAATGGATGGCTGGTCACCAAGAACTTGATTTACTAACGAGATGTGTACTGATCTGAAAAATGTATCCCTTTGGATCACTGTTTCATTTCAGCTTACTCTAAAGTGATTTTTAAAAAAAGTAAAATTAGCAGGATACCCAAATTACCAGAAGGAGCAAAATAAAATCCATTGCATTTAAAATGTTGTTTCTTTTTATAGTACTTATGATGACTTTTTGTTATAGTTCTTAATGATATAGAAGTGAATTATATACTTTTAAAAATCCCATTTGAGCAATAAAGCAATGCATGCAGAAATCATTTACTGCACTGTAAACCTATTTTCCTACATGTAATGGATGAACAGGAGTGTCACAATACTCTTAACCTGGCTAAAGTCTTGGTTGACTTGATGATGTGTAGAAATACACTTCACAAAAGGTCCTTCATACGTTTCTGAAGAGGCCTCATTAGATGTTCATTAGATGAGTTTATTATTTTTTAGACATTCTGTTACACTCTTTTTACTACAGAAGCATAACTTCCATCATTCTTCATAAGCATGCAATAATACGTACTAATAACTGCAATGATGTGTTAGCTACTCCCACACACTCAAAATGCATGCAATAAGCATCCCACTTCTTTTGAGGTGGGGTTAGAAGACATCAATCCCCAAAAGGCATAAAAATAAATCAAATCATTAATTTAACCAGTAACATACATAAACGATTATCTCTGTAAATAAAAAAAAAAAAAAACCACTGAACTGTATTTTAGATACTTGAGGGCTGATTATTGTGTTTTCTCTGTGTTATCTGAGCACAGGAGCATTGCACATGCCATGTCAGATTAGCAGGTGTTTGTTTGTAAAATGTAATTAGAAATAGTGCTGAATTTAGAATTTCGAAAACAAAATTCAATGACAAAGTTTTAAAAGTTTTCAATGTCTTCAAGGTTCTTTTTGTGTTTAAATTAAGTTGTATTGACTGTGTAATAGTTATGGATGATTAAAAAGAATGAACCAGTTAATTATTTATATTTTTAAACAACCAATCGATTCTATTAACTGTACTATCCACAAAACATGCCTTTATGCATTACATGGGTGACATTACAGATGAATCAAGATCAGGGACAAGATGTGTCACCTACAGGCAATGCAATGTCCTTTCACAATTCCATTTACATGTGCTCTGATGCTGTTTATGAGTCCTTAAAGCGGTGGCTTAGCAAGATTAAGAAGATAATGAAGTCATGAAGTCCAAAGCCATGATAGATCATTAAAGTACAAGTACAAGCTAGAGGAGACCTAAGCAGAGAGAGTGCAAAATGTAACAGTACACATTGTATTGTGGCCCTCATATCAATGTGAGTCACCCATGGCAAGGTTTCAAACTGAGATATAAGCCATGTCTGATGACTTGTACCTTATGGTTTATATCGTATTATTCATATAACGACTGTATTCGAATTCAAATAAGTTGCACCACTAATCCTTAACCTAAATTACAGACAAGTTACCTACTTTATAGTAAATAATAGTTTTAACAGTTGAAGACTGTGGGCCCTATTTAGCAATGTTCGCAAACCTCTAAGGCAATCGCAAAACACTTTTGCTGACAGTTGGTGCACCAAAATCAGGCACATGTGTGGGAAAATAGACTTTGCCCACATATGTGATTTAGCAACAGTGTTTAAGTTACTCACCCAGCGAGTCAACGTTAGAGCTGGACCTGGGCTGAACTTTAGGGGAGTCTCCTCATTTACATACAAATGTAGTGATTTAGCAAACCATCAACAGTGTTAGCATATGTGTTTCAATTGTCATGTGAAAACCAGGTATAAACTGTGCACAAATTACATGGTCGAGTTAGCAGATGCTGCAAGTGCCAGGCAGGTCAAACAAAGCCTTATACATTACTTTGTTTTTATTGCATATCCTTGCTTGAGGGTCTTGCTCATCCTCCTCACTTGGGCTGTGAGAAATTTTGAATTTCTTTGCGCTTTTGCTCCTCCTTTCATTTTTTTTTTGTTTCAAAATGCCCTCCGTTCACTATCGTAGATGCACAAGTGCTCTTCAAGGGAATGTTGAATCCTTATGGGTTGTAACCTTACTCCCCCCACTGTGCTTTGATTGACAAAATGCATGATTTGCTATTTGATGTGAGTTAGCCCATGCATGAGACCTGACTTCTAAATCACATCTTCGTGCTCTATCGCGGCGCTATCACGTCATCTTTGCCCGAGCAGAAGGAGCTGTGCATATATTTGCTAAATAGGGCTCTGTAAGCATTTCTTTCCCTCGGCAGAAATATGTCTACAATCTCCTAACATTTAGGAACAGTTAAAGGGACTTTATCATTCTTTGACAAAGACTAGACATTGTTCACACCTAAAATGTTTATTTTAGTATCACTATGTATTTTATATTTGTCTGCTCTTTATCTCTTAACTTTCCATGATAGCAGAGATCCTTAAATGGGTTCAGCACTCTATTGTGGTTTATGACCTCATTGTTCAGTCCCAGACTCATTAAAGTTCATGCAAATCTTGCTCATTATTGTGAACAAACTTTCCCTGCCAAGATCCACCCATCAACCAAACAGCATCAAATTATAAGAGGCATCTGATTACATTCGTCTGATTGATTAAGTCTGACAGGTCAAAAACATCATTCTGATTAAAAAGAAGAGAGCACACATCACTACATGCTGCTAAATATAGACTCTGACAAAAACATGAAACCTTTGTTAAAAATTAAATAAAGTGATTTAGTAATGTAAGAGATCCATCAACTGCAATCAGTTGTTTTAGTGACAGCTGCTATGGAGATTATGAGTTTAAGGAGGTAAAAGTCTAGGAGTCTAGTATACTGCAGTACATACAAAAATATAGTGTTCACTGTTGAGCTGGAATAGAAAGTTAATGAACTTGAACTTTGTAATCTCTATTTCTAATAAGCTGACAAAGAGCTCATGCAATTTCTCATGCAATTTCTTTGATTTTTTTTCTAAGTGAAATAACACTTTATATAACAAAGGAAACACGTCTAGTCTTCTAAAAGAGTCCTAATGGGGTTTATCATACAGTATTATCACATTCAAGTGATGGGCACACTCAATAACGAATGACGAAAAAAATGCACTTCCCAGCTTCTGTAGAGTTTAAAGATAGTCATTTTCTGTCCCTTCATTCAAATGATGTGATTGGCCTTGGCTTCTTTGCTGTAGTTAACTTCAACAAAGCCCAAATAATTGGTACACTTTAGATGTATGAACTGAAAAAATAATCTGATCAATGAACTTCATATCTGCTGTTCTTGTTAAATGGATAAAACTCTGCAATTGGGAAATTTTTGTGCATGTGCATGCTGTTTGGGGTTGATTCTACAACAATCCCTGGTAATTGTTTTAACAATGTTTTCTTCGATTGGCTTTGTTATCAAAGAGGCAGCATTGCCAGACATGAAACTGTAATAGTTCCATCTGCAGAAAATTATAGAAATTTCTGACCAAGCCAATGAAGGGAAAGGTATTTTTCTATTTCTTTTAAATGTAAGCTCTCCAACCATTTTAAACCACCCAGAATCAAGCAACAACAACTCACATGTAAAAATCGTTTAAGCCTCTTGTATATACCACACTGATGGTATCGATTAAAGGGAATTCATTAGTTGAGGTGCTGAAGTTTAAAAGGGAAATTTGTACAGCACCAGAAAGAGAAAAAAACACATTTGATGATGTTGTGGGCACCCTTAAGGTGTCCAAAAATATATGATTCAACAGGTAAAAAGGTTACACCTAACATAGCTGAGAGGACGTTCCCTACCAGACAGCTGATAAAGAGACACACAGGCAGGTACTACAGGTGAAAGCGCGCTGCTACACTGTTTTTATTAAAAAAAAAAAAGAAAAGAAATATTTAAACAAAATACACTCAAAAAATGCTCACAGAGTGAAATAAAAGGTTTCAAGAAAACCAAACCCCGAACACAAATCAACAAACAAATACCATGCCGGTCTTCCCAGCACTAGTAGCAATTGTTTTTTCTTTCTTTTAACTTTGTTTTTGTCTTTCTTGTCTCAGCTGATCTAAGTAATTCAGAGAATGATTGTACTGAGGGGATTATGAGTTAAACAATTACTTCTGATTCCCATACATTATTTGGCAATTTAACATTCATCAAAAAACTACAGGTCTGCCCACCTACTGAAGAGTTACTGATGAATCCTGCTGTCATCACTTTCAGTCTGTATTAATTAAGTAAGGTGTAATAAATACAAAGGGGTAATAAATAGTCTTTGCATTTCCACATCAAATTAATTGTTCTAGATGTCAGTAGTGTTGTTCTTTTTTTAACGGCATTGAACTGCCTTCTAATAAACATGCCCTCTGTGTTAATGAATATCAGGGATAACAGAAGGGTCTGGATGACACCTCGACCTACAGAAAACAAGGCAGGCTAGACACTTTTCTGAAAATACTTTCTGAAATCAAAATAACACTTGACAAGACCCTTTTTATTGGGAATTTATTTTGGGGACATGAATGGAGTGCTTCAAGGTATTTCAATTAACAAAAATCAATGACATTTCTTGCCATCCAAAAAAGAAAGTACACAAAGAAATTATAAGATCCTAAGAGAACGAGTGCATGTTTTCACTGATCATTAAGATGCAATGCAGAAATGCATCTAGAATGATGGTACTGTAAATGGTAAATTTAAATAGCTATCTAGTGTTTTTCCTTTATCTTGGGGACCCAAGTGTGCTTTGGATTTAGTCTCACACATGATATTTAATTAACTACCATAAGCTTAATAGTCTTCATTATCTTTGCTATTTACTTCATTATCTGTTCAAATATTTTCATCATTTTACAAGTAGGCCTATACAAACATGCACTGACAATTTCCTTTGGTTTTAAAAGGAGTAAAACTTACAGTTGCTGGTAGTGAAGAAACAGTCATCATCATCATTACCACTTGAACCCTTGACTGCTGAGGCCGGGTGAAAATGAATATAAACCACACTTGTTTTCATTAGCTTTTATTTAAATACCAAATTACTGTCAAGGCCAGTTTTTTTTTTTTTTAATTTCCCCAAGTAAGAGCTAAGAAACTGTACTTGAGTAATACAATGCTTTCCTTGAATTCCATTCATTTGGTTTGCTGTGCTATGGGATCAGCATTCTCTAAACACTAACGGTATACTTTGATGCATATCTATTTAATGGAAGTGGCCCTTAATGGAAATATCCAAAGTTCTTATTTCTTCTTCTTATTTAATTTGCTGTTTCCAGCCCATTAACCTATTGAAAGACCTGAGGGGAAATCCACAGCAAGATTAAAAACAACAATACAATGAGCATTAATAATAAAATAGTTTGAATAGTATAACGCACTAGAACACCATACACTGTCATTACTTCTACTGCTTTTACCACCAACAGCACATTTCTAAAGGGATAAAATACAAACTAAGTCAGAAAACCTGATTCACATAGCATGGTTGCCACAGAATTGGCACCACAAAAAGGTTTGAAAACAAGTTCTTATTTTGCTCCTTTAGCTAGCTGGACCATGAGAAAACCACATACTTCCCTTATTGAGAGGACTGCATACAAATAAAGTGAAGATTGGGTGTAATGTTTTGTGACTCCATGGTATAAGAATCTTTATGAAACCCTTGCCTTGATTACTTAAATTTAAAATGTCTAATATATTTGCTTGTCCTAAGTAAACTACAGATAACCATTCCTCCAGATTTCATTAGCAATTGAATGTACTGTCATGAACAGCATGATATTAAATACTAAACTGAAGTGACAGTGCCAGCTCATCTACTGCCTACAGAGGGGAAAATCTCACTCAGGAAAACAACATCCATTTTCGTGTTTTTCTTTACAGTTCATGTCAGCTCTTAAATATCATGATGAGCTGCAGTTATTGGTAAGCCTGCATGTCTAACTGAGAGGCATTCTGCCTTTGGAGAAATTGTGTGCACTTTTATTTTAGCTGCCTAGTCTACTTTACTATAGATTTCTTTCACTGCCTACCCACCTGTTTCATGCACAAATCATATCTGTCAATTAAAAAAATATATATTCTCCATGCCAAATCCAAAGAATTTCTCCAGATTCTTCAATGATGATTTATTTGTTAATTGAAGCATCTTGCTTTGGATATTGCTAAACATTTTAACGTGTAGCTATGGATGCCCTTCAGCTATTTTGAATAAATTAAGCTATTTTGAAGAACTGGTAATTCGAAATACTTCTTAAACGGCTGCCAAGAAGACAATCTTCTTAAGCAGGTAAAGAGCTCTGCTTGTCAGACTGACTGTCTCTGCTAAGAATCTAGTATCACTTCTGGAACAGTAAATGCACATCATATTTTGAAATTGCTGTAACCTCTTGTGTACTTAAACAGAATTATATGAATATGTTTTATATTGAACACTGTGGAATGTAACAACCTAACATTGCAAATAGTGTTAATGAACATTCTAATCAGTTTAGTATTTTGGTTCTATGAACTTTGGTTCCATCAATACTAAATTATTAAACATCCTCACAAAATGTGTCATTCAAAATTTAGAGAGCAGTGGGACATTAGCAATGTACTCTGCCGCTGTCAAAGCCAAAACAAGAGTGCACCATGTATGCATTCCTGAGACTTTACTTTAGACTAAAGAGCTTGTGTTTTGGGGGGGGGGGGGGGGGGGGGGGGATGTAGCCGTGCAGCAGTGTAGGCAATCTTCAAGCACTTGAAAGCATAGCCACTTTCAGGGTCTAAGTGAAATAAAGCACCCAACTTGATATTAAAGATGAGATTAACTATTGGAAGCTTTCCAGAAAAATGCACTGGCAAGTTCCTCCACTCAAAGCAAGAGCAACTCTGAGGTGTTTTTATCTGAATTAAATGCCTCAGTGTTTTTTATTATTATTATTATTATTATTATTATTATTATTATTATTATTATTATTATTATTATTACTGTGTTCAATCATCTAGTTATAAAAACCCTGAATTTATAATCCTTACAGTTCTCTAGTAATTAGTATACAGTATGTAAAGACCAATCTTATAATTTATGTAATACCATCCTTGGTCATTTTTTTTTTTATTACTTAACTGGATGTGGAAAGAAGAATATTCATAATCCATAATTTTCTGCTCATCCTCCTGTGTAGCACATCCAATAGACGTTAGAAAAAAAATTAGGTCCAGTCACTTCAAGATTTATCGATTGTTAAACTGCTGACAAGTTGTGTGTATGGTGGATGTCACAACAGCAATGATTTTGTGTGCTATTCATAAAACAAACAAGGGGTAATTGTCGCCCAGGTACACATTCGCTAAAGCACAACAACAAACATCGCCCCACCATCATGCTTCATTATCAATTGGTCTGCGTCAATCGCAGATTTCAGTCCTCAGTAAGGTTAATCAGGACTTTATCACTGATAACAATTCCCTTTGTCCTCTTTGTGTGGACCCTTGACTGCTAGTTCCGTATTAGGGCTTCCATTATAAACATTATATATGAGACTTTAATAACTTGACCATAAAGCAGTATCTTTGCACAGAGTACATGGAGCGTAGAAGACTATGAGCTAATATGTATGAATAAAACATGTTTGTATCAAAGTCTTTTAGGGAGAACCCATATTACTTTCCAGGAAGAAGATGCACAATAATACTAATCAGCAATGTGGAAGCTCCTAATACGTCATATTAACAACCATTAAATAAGGAGAAGAACGCATGTGAACGTTTGCTAAATAACCCCATAAAATCATTAGAAATTTGCGTCTCACCTTACCCTGTACCCAGAGGACTGGCCAAATTATAGAGAATTTGTTAAATTAATGGCAGTCTCGAACGCACATGTAAACATAGCAGAAAAAAGGAACAAGGAACGAATTGGTGAAGTGTTTCCTTTCCAAGCTGAAATGTTTTCCCCCATTTTCTGTCCTAGAAAAACGAATAAAGAGGGAAGGACTACAAAATGGGAGGGAGCATCACTAAGACAGGGCTGGGGTCTGGTGGGAGAACGCTCGAATGGTAACAAACGTCAGTCAAAGGGAGTCGGAATGCAGTGTGACTGAGAGGGTGAGGTTACTGGGCCATCCAGGGCAGATGCTACTCCGGCCTCTCTCAATATACCGGAAATTTGGCACTCAAGTGCGGACATAGTGTGGGGCCAACATAATGACCTGTCACTAGTGTACGCTTGGAGGCAGGTCCAGTCTATTGAAGGTAAGGATGTTGATGGCGCTGGGACACTAGTATATCCACACTTCAGTATTAAGGGGCAATTACTGTATAGGGTAAATCTAGCCGTGTTCACAGGACAGCCTGTAACACAATTATTGGGTTCCTCCGTCTTGTTCGACCGAGGTCATGAGGCTGGCGCATGATATCCCTTTTGCGGGGCACCTCGGAGCTGACAAGACAAGGGAGTGGATATTGGCTCAATTCTATTGGGTAGGTCTTCATACTGATGTGTCGAGATATGTAGCCACATGCCCAGACTGCCAGCGAGTAGCACCGCGTCGAGTGTGCCCCGCCCCTTTGATTCCACTGCCAATTATCTCCACCCCTTTTGAACGCATTGCAATGGACATAGTGGGCCCTTTACTACCTTCACAAAGGCTTGTCAAAAAATGTAGTGAAGCTTGTGCTCCTACTTAGAGATCGTCTAGATTTGGTCGGTCGTTTGACCAAGGACAACCTCTGCATTACAACAAAAATGCACTAATTCGAACCTTTCAACAAGGAGGCAAGGTAATGCTGCTATGTCATTCATCAGAATCTAAATTTGGTGCTAAATGGCAGGGGCCATATGAAGTGATTCGGGCTATAGGAAAGGTGAATTATGAAATTAGACAGCCCGATCACCGTAATGAACGTGAAATTTATCATAAATTTATTAAAGCCCTGGCAGGCAAGGGTGGTATTGTTTATAGACCCAGGAAATATATAGGATGATTTAGGCCCCTGTCCACAGACTCCTAGCACAAAAATAATTTCTATGGGGGAAAAATTGGTTCCAGATCAGCAATGGGAGCTGCGTAAGCTTATTGAGGAGCTCAGCGATGTTTTTTCTGACTTGCCCGGCAGAACTAATTTGGTTGAATATGACATTATTTCTCCACAAGGTGTCATTGTATGAGAGAGACTGTACTGGATCCCAGAAAGTCGACGAAGTGGCGTTCGCAAAGAGGCATGGGACATGCTCGAGCTTGGAGTGATTCAACTTTCCAGTAATGAGTGGTGCAGTTCTATTGTCACAGTGGCCATGAAAGACGGCACCAATTACTTCTGTGTAGATTTGAGGAAGGTAAACGCTATTGCCAAGTTCGAGACATACCCTATGCCTCTGGTCAACGAACTTCTAGAAAGACTGGGAAAAGTGAGGTTTATCTCCACTCTGGACCTTTCTAGAGAGAAAATTGCATTTTCAACATCAGAAGGGCTGTTTCAAAATAAAACCATGCCTTTTGAGCTACATGGTGCGCCCACTGCCTTTCAGAGACTGATGGACCAGGTTTTATGCCCACATCATTAATATGCAGCAACGTATCTTGATGATGTGTTTATTTACTGCTCCACCTGGCGAGAGCATTTGGCTAGGATTTCAGCAGTCTTTCAGTCTCTAAGGGTAGCTTGGCTGACAGCCAACTTGAGAAAATGTGCGTTTGTTGTACCGCCTGCAAAGATAACCCTATGTAACACAATTTTTGTTCCTGGGTAGTAAGTGTTATTTCCTAATTGCTTATGCCTCAAAAGTATAGAAAATGGCTATTATTCCCCACAAACTTTGCTTTTGTGACCAGGACAGTGATATTTTGAAATTTACCTATTTCCAATGAGAAAACGGGCGAATTTGTGTCTTTTCGTTCACATAAAGTCAGAAAAAAACAACATATGAATCCAAAATAACATGTATTTATACTAAAGTAATACAAAAATGACTGCAAAAGATTTATAAGTGAGTAGTTTTTCGAGATTTACGATTATACTGTAAATCACTTTCACGAATCAGCCCCCAAATGTAGTCTCCCATCATGTTCTCGTTATACTGTCCTTGGTAGCGGCGTTCAAAGTCCAGTATATCCTGGTGGAAGCGCTCGCCTTGCTCCTCCGAGTACGCTCCCATGTTCTCCTTAAATTTATCAAGATGAGCATCAAGGATATGGACTTCGAGGGACATCCTACAGCCCATTGTGCCATAGTTCTTCACCAGAGTCTCAATCAGCTCCACATAGTTTTCGGCCTTGTGATTGCCCAGGAAACCCCGAACCACTGCGATAAAGCTGTTCCAAGCTGCTTTCTCCTTACTAGTGAGCTTCTTGGGGAATTCATTGCACGCCAGGATCTTCTTTATCTGTGTTCCGACGAAGACACCGGCTTTGACCTTTGCCTCAGACAGCTTAGGGAAGAAGTCTTGAAGGTACTTGAAGGCTGCCGACTCCTTATCTAGAGCTCTGACAAATTGTTTCACAAGGCCCAATTTGATGTGCAGCGGTAGCATCAGCACCTTGCGGGGGTCCACCAGTGACTCCCACTTGACGTTGTTCCTCCCCACAGAGAACTCGGTCCGCTGTGGCCAGTCCCGCCTGTGGTAGTGCGCCTTGGTGTCCCTGCTGTCCCAAAGGCAAAGATAGCAGGGAAACCTGGTAAAACCACCATGGAGACCCATCAGGAATGCCACCATTGCAGCCTCTTGATGCCATCTCAGAAAAATGCAGATATGTATCCACTTAGGCAGCTGGAACTAAACTCCAAGTTTACTCAGCCTGAATCTATCTGGAATGTTCTGGAAAATAGGTAAATTTCAAAATATCACTGTCCTGGTCACAAAAGCAAAGTTTGTGGGGAATAATAGCCATTTTCGATACTTTTGAGGCATAAGCAATTAAGAAATAACACTTACTACCCAGGAACCAAAAAAAATTAAAAAATTGTTACACAGTGTAATACATTAACAAAATGAAACTCTTTCAAATGTTTTTGTTGCGTAGTGTTGTCCCTGTTCAGTTTGCAATAATATAAACCATGCATATGTCATCAGAGAGAGCTTATTTAATGTCGATCAGCTTGGAAGAGCTTAATCACTAACAGCTTGTTGCACACAACAGACAACACGGACAGTGTGATGCAACTTTATCAGTAAGACATTCCTTCAGGATGATGTATTTTTTTCTTTTAATAAAACCCCATCTCAGAAAAGCCGATTAATTAGGCACTGTTGTAATTTATAAGAAAAGACCAAGATCTTTATAGTACAGTTATATAAGATAACATGACATATATATAAAAACAAAAAATAATTGCACTCTGCATGAAGTTGTTTAGCTATGTTGATTTCAGTGTTAAATTAAATAACCTTAAAATGTTTCTTAGGTATTGCATTTGCAGTTTAAGATCAAAACAAATACTTTTCATCTGCTTGCCTACGCAGTCTAGTTTTTTCTAAAAGCAAATCAAGGAAAATAAAACATGGAAACAGCATCACAGTTTGGACAATATGCAGTATATGGGATAGAAAAGCACAGACGAAAGGTTTTGTCAAGATTAAAACAAAATCTGCACCTATAATATAACGACAAATACAATGAATTATTTTAATGTAAGCCAAATTACAGGAATGGAATTATTCACAAGCACTACAATTTAAAAATATCAAAATGTAGAATAATGTAATTAATACACAAACTACATATTTTATGTCATTCAAAGTTCAATTAATAAATTCCAGTGCAAATTTATACTCAATAAACCTATCTAGAGTTTGCTAGGGCCCCTGTTAAGACATCTTAGACCGACTATATTCTCTTTTCTTCCGAATGCAAACTTTGTCTGGATTATCATGGGAGATGAAAGAGATGACAGATACCATGGCTGTTGTGCTGCATAACAAGACCTTTTTGGAAAACCAGCTGTAAAGGTTTGGGCTATTATAGATATCACACAGACATGTACAAAATCGACCATGGCAGGTCAACCATTGTAAGTTAAAATGCTATCCTTCATCCTACCTGAATGTGACAAGGCTAGAGGATGAAAGGGCATGGACTGGCTGTTACCTTAATTAGAATCCTATTGGGTATGTATGGGTCATTCTTCAAGGCATGTATCCAGACAAAACCTTCAACCATCTTCTCCAAGCCATCTCATCAAGAATGTTATTTGGACTGGGTTTAATATATCAGATTATTTTAACAGTGAAACGTATGGTAAACATATTGGAATATGTATATATAAATCAGTGATCTAAGACAGGAAAAAAATTACTGTAGGTGCTGCTTTTGGACAGTTCGCCTGCCAAAGTTTCCAGCTACAGAATATGAAACTACTAGAACAGGGGTTTTCAAACAGGGGGTAGCATACCCCTGGGGGTACTTCTAAGGGTCATGGGGGTACGCAGGACGACTCAGAAATGCACAAATAAAAATGACCACTGTGCATAAATATTAAATTTTTGTTTACAACTCAAACGAACTGCAGATAAAATAATAAAAATCCCAGAATATATCACGTCCATACTTACGAGTGCATGATTTCGATTGAGTGGACAGGATTTCCATTAGGGCAGGTGAAGCAGGGGTCTGGCGATTGTACCTATGGAGGGTGCTCTGTGCTGCTCATGAACTCTGCTGTTTTCAACTTTCTGTACAATTGAATACTAATTATTATTAATATTATTTAGTCATTTAGCAGACACTTTTATCCAAAGTGACTTACAGAGACTTGGGGGTGAGCCTCCTGGTAATAAGCCCCTTCTTTAACCATTGGACCACCAACACTCCTAATCAGGAAAGCGCAATCTTTCTGCATTCTTTAGGAGTACAGTGTAAATGTTCCAGTAAATATCATTATTAATCATAATACTCATACTTTTATGGTTTATGTTTTATTTATTAGGCACAGCTGCATTTTAGTAACAGCAATAGTGTCTGGTTGAATTTGTTTTCAGGGTTTGATGAAATGGATACATGGCTTACTTGCAAAACAAAAGAAGAAAACACAAGTCTACAGAAAATGCAAAGCTACAGAAAGTTATACTGAATCCCTTTGGATATTTTTTATGTTGGTTTTAATAAAAATGTTTATCATTGTTAGTAGTTATTATAGTTTTATCTTGAGGTAAACATTTTAAATGACACATAATTATGTAGAGGTGGGAAGTAAACGTTAATGTAAAAAAACATTTACAATGCACGCTATTTTGTATTTATTATACTAACTCTGCCAAATAGAAAATAAATACGAATGTTTCCAAAGAGATTACTAATTACTTTTAATTCTGTGCTTGTAATTAAATATTTTAAGAATTAAGCCTACTGTTTGTTATTATATTCTAAACCAGCAGTTTGTCACCCACATAAATTATTTCTTAAATAAACAGGGAGGAAAAGAAATGTGTTAATCAGATGTGTTAATTGCAACTGTTGTGCCATTCAGCAGAGTGAAAATTGTAAAGGGCTACTTGAGCTGAAACCTCCAGACAGAAGGGGTACAGTTTCAAAAAAAGGTAGAAAACCCCTGTACTAGAACAATATTTGTGTTCACAAAGCATTCCCAATAATGAGTAAATTTTAAAAAAGTGAAGAATTCTCCATAAGCCTTGAGGCGTGATTGAAGTTGTATTGTATGTTTTGAAATGAAATTCCTGCATCTGCCAAGTTGTTTACATTGCTTTCCTAATTTTAACACACAAACACACACACACACACACACACACACACACACACACACACATATAATTAATATTAATACATGCCAATCCCTAGGGATCATCATAGTATACTTTTAATACTTAAAATCCATTTGATTACTTGTAAAAAGATGGAACTCTTTTGATGTCACCTCGTAGAAAGAGTGACACTTATATAATATGTGATATATAATATATATCTATATATATATATATTATAATATATAATAGTATATTATATATATATATATATACATATATATATATATATATATGTTATAAATATGTTGCTCAACACATAATCAATGAAGTACTACTTCACACATTTACAGATGTATTTATACTGTCCTCACAATGCATTTTTCCAGCTAAATAGTTGATTGAATATTGAATCTAAACTATTCACTGTAGTGAGCTGGTGTAAAACCAAGGAAACATTCAACCTTATGCGATGAAACAATGTACTGAAGTAAAAAAAAAAAAAAAAAAAAAAAAAAAAAAAAAAAAAAATTAAATCAGCATGCTGGCACAAGAATGGACTTAACATAAAACACATGATGTGGAAAAATGTGTGTAAAACTAAGAGATAAATGTGTTTTAAACACATACACTTATAACCCAAACTGAATGCGTAGGATGGAATATATTTGACGTTAAAACTAGCATCTGAGTAGTAAACAACAAAATATATTTGAAATGAAGATGGCAGAATAACACCTTGATGAATTTTTTACCTGACACAACAATACAGTATGTTTAAAATAAATGACCATGTATACCCTTTAGTGTGCGTTGGTGCAGGGATTGCTGAATTAGGTATTTTAAAGGCAAGAAAAAAAATGACATGCCTTAATGTCATGTTCTGCTATTTCCTTCTGCATTCTGTCATTTTTAATCTAACCACAAGATGGAAGATGTACAGAGCCACAGTCGTTTAGCTGCATATCACGTCGACCAGGCTCCTCAGTACATGTGTTTTTCTCCATCTCCTACAATGTGTGTGTTTTATTTTTTCTGACCCTTGTTTACCCTTTTATGTCCCTTGTTTTAAAGTGATTGTGGCTAACAGGCTAATTCCACTAATTCCCGTTTTGCATGTCAAAGGTCGGAAATGTGTCGTTTTGCAAGAAATGTATGTTCTATCCCACACTTGTTTTGATTTTCCATGATATTCAGAGCTACATCAGAAGCATGTCAGTCAATAGTGAAAGCTGGATTGGAAAGGAAAATGACAGAAAAGAAGCCATTGAAAGGCTGGAGGCAATTCCATCCTCCAGATGAAATGACCAAGGAAGTACAACCATATCTGGAAGCATGACTTAGAATTACAATACATGTTTACAAGTGCACTTGTGAAGCCTATATACTAAATGGATTAATTTTGTTAGCTACAAACATGTCTATTTTATAGTAAATCGCAGGAGGAGTCAATATACATTTCTAAACTTTGATGAATCAGTTTATACTCCTACTGTGCTTGATTCCTCTCTGTACCGTTCTTCCTTCCAGATGAAAATGATTCTTCTGACTGCACTTCATCAATAAAGACGTCTCTTTCTTCGATCTTTACAGGTCTTTAAAGGTTGAAGTGTTCCTATTCTAGAGGGTTTGATTAATGTGATGGTAACGACTCTATTTTTTGAGCGCTTTTAACTTTGGCACAAACAAGGAATTTTCAATAAGAAAACATCATCACCCCTGCTTGAGCCATTCCAGCAATCAATAGTAATCCTGTTTCTGCATTTTTAATGCCTTCTTTTTGCAGCATGTGTGTGTGTGTGTGTGTGTGTGTAATTCCTGTATTCATTTTATAATCAAATTGATAGCAATAAGCATTTTCTTATCAACATATATTTGAATTCTAATTAGATTATTTAGCTTTTTTATAAATGCATTCATAGTTCAAACTACTTTGTATATTTGCTTCACTTACAGTCATTTGTACATTAATCTTACTCCATGTGTATTTATTTATTTATTTTTGGGCTGATTACAAATCTGTTGAACTACAGTAAATACTTGTTGCCCATTTAACAGTGTACTACTTTAATACTGTGTATGTTTTCCGTTATTATCAACTGAAGTGGAATTCTTTAAAAAATGCACCTCCATTGTACATTGTACTGTACTTCCATTTACCTGTCCACACTTGAAACATCTGTTTTTCTTCATACACAATAAACTAACAATAGTTCCCATTGAATAAATGGTAGAAAACCCTGGCAGAGTGAGAAAATAAGACAATAGGAAGATAAATAGTGTACACTGCAGATGATAAAGATTAAGCTCAATTACTTTCAAAAACAGCTCTGGAAATAATTTGTTCCACCACACTAGCCAAATAAGAAATTTAGAAGCAGCCATAACTAATGTCTCTAATGCCTTGTCCTGTGCACAGGAGACACTCTTGTTAATGAATTCATACAGGGAAAGACAGGTGATAGCAATTGAATAGGTCTATATGGAGATAATTGCAAGGTTTATAATGATTTTCTAATGGACTGATTTGGGTATGAAGAATAGTAATCTGGTAATGATTGACTAACAATTGTCCCACTGGACTATGCATGATGCAAATTTGTTTTGGTTTATCAATCTTTGGGGAAAATAATAGTGATTCTGAGTCATAATTAAAGTTATAGTTAACAAACAGGTGTTTACAGGGCTGCAATGTGATGTTTTTGTTCACAAATTAATGCTCTCCTTTGAAATCATTGTGCTTGGGAATTATTGCATTAATGCAACAGAAACACAAATGGTCATAATGGATTCTCTGCCACAATGCATACTTCTCATGCTTGTGCAGCAAACCTCTACTTACCATTGAAAAAGCCAAGAGGTATAACAAATGGTCTTTTGGTTCACAAAATGCTACTGTTTCTAATGGAAATCAGTCTATTACCTGCCTGTTGCCTGTAAGGGTTTGGGCATGATTGTGTGGAGGTGACAATAATATGTTCTGTCTGTTACAAGTCAAAAAATGGTAATTGATTGCCAGTGATACATGCATTGTATTAAAGGTCTACGGTATATTGGGCCTATAATTATTACTCTTTTATGTGAGTAACTTGGCATAACACAGTTTCTCTGGAAGACCCGATTTTATTATTATATTTTAATATGAGTGAATCAGAAATCCAGCAGATGCTATGGCTCTTTCAGGGATATTAGCTTAGTTACTACACAGTGGTTCAGAATTATTCACTTAGAATCAAGTGTTTCCAAAAAACAATGCATGATAATGGTAGCCATTTGACAACTGTCACAGACAATGGGGTTATTTTCATGGAAATGTATCAAATCTGTGGTTGAGCCTAAAGTATGAAGCTTTATATCAGAGATGGCAATATCGGCTTTAGACTAACTTTGTCTATGGCATATGTTCAAAGTTAATAAATTGTTCTCATTTGTATCTTGGTGTTAGATAATGGCTTGAACGATTGAGATGCTAGTGTTATCATAATCGATTTGGTAAAGGTGTCTAGCTATCCTGTGTATCAATTCACAAAAAAAAACAACTATTGACAGAATCACTGACAGTGGGAACTGTGACAACTGATTATACATGTGTAGAATTTAAGAAGAACATAAAAATGATTTAAAATTAAAATAATTAGTGAATAGATAGCCAAGCACTTTCATCTTTAATGGAGAGGCAAATTTGTTAGATATATTCTTCCACATCCCTTATGCAAGTATCGGCTGGTTTAGAATGTAGTTGGCAGTTTACCCAGGGGCCTCGATAAGGCGTTGAAAAGGAAATCCACATCTACACATACACAATTCGAAGTAATACTCAATAATGGCTTTATCTATTAATCACAACTCTTTGGCAATGACATCTGTACATAAAGTCAGGAGTTAATTTTGTCCATTGGGCTACAAATTCCTATTTTAAGAACTGTGATGTTAGGTATGTTGTAAAATATTGTATTGTTTCCAGACACAAATAAAAAAGTAACCAACAATTAAAATGAATTTCCTGAATAGCAAAGCTTCGAGAGGAACAGCAGGCAAGTCTAATTTTGTAATTTGTTTTCAGCTTAAATAAGATAATGACCACAGAAGCATTTGAAACAGGGTTGCCTGTCCCGCATCGCCAGGAGTTGGCTGTCGCACACCACATGGGGTTGCCTGTCCCGCACCACCTGGCGCATTGTTGAATTTAGCAGCAGTATTTACGCTGCCAAATTCTGGGGCCAGAGTCCAAGAAAAGAGAGTCACTGGCTACAGAGCAAGAGGGAGAAGTGGAGCTCCCACCGTCTTGGCCAGGGGTTCCTCACCCATTTCACCTCCTGAGGGTCCGGAGCTGCCGCTGGTTGGGGGTATGGGACCGGCGCTGCCTGGGGTCACCTGCTTGCCTGCTCACCTTCGCTTGGGGTCACATGATCGCCTGCGCTTTGGGGTCGCCTGCACACCTTGACAAACTGGCTGTTGACCATGCAGATGAGAAATCCAGTGCCGAATGTGACAGAGGGATACACTAGGAAATTAAGACCCTGTTACTCCCCTCTGCCACAATAGGAAACACCTGAGCTTTGGCTGAAGGAGGTTAGTGTTTTCGGAGGCGGAACGAGGGTCGGGAGGTAAAGCAAAGTAAAGCTTAAAGTAAATATATACAATTGCTATACGTGCTGCTTATACACCAGACTGCACAATGCTTGTTTGGTTTCAGTTCTCTGTTATGTTCTATTTGTTTCTTATGGCCATGGAGATGTTTGTTTTGTGTAAGTGTTTTGTTCTGTTTTCTGTTTTATTGTTTTGTTTGAACCTTTTATTTTTTGTTTATAAACAGTGAGCACCGTGGCTTCTCGTATTTATCCTGCAGTGGCCGTGTGTGTGGAATTGCTTCCTGTTGTGATGTCACCCCTACAGCCAGCCTTGTCACAATATATTATATATATATATATATATATATATATATATATATATATATATATATATATATATATATATATATATATATAAAATTTTAATCTTTTTTTTTTTTTTTTTCTGAAGTACCATTGACAACCCTACTAGCTTGCAAACCTTCCTGATGTCTTGTGCTTAGTTTGACTCACCATACACTATAAAACTAAAGTTAATCATTCTCTATTGCCTTTGTGTTGTACTGTAGGAAGAATCTAAGCACTTATTATGCACTAACATATGTCAGTGGAAACATAAGAGCATAAATATGTAGTTAGAGGAGTGGTACATACCTGAACAGTGCAGATCATAGAGCAGACTGCTACACAGAGATTTCATTGCAGTTAGGGTATAATCAACGTTTGTGTGTATAAACTGGACAATACCCTTTATTTGTATCTATCATGTTTTAGCTGGGGATTCACAAAAACACATCACCAGGGTTATTTCCCTGTTATATCGTGACATTCAACCAAATTATATTTAATAAAAGCCGACTGAAAACAAGATTTAGGAATGTTTCTTTAGGCAGCCAGCTCAATGTGTGGGACATAAGACAAAGAAATAATGCAGTTCGGTCTGTTAGTAACGTGGTACTTGAATTGGGTAACATACAGTAACTCAACAGCTACTTATGTATTTTTTAAAGACCTTTACTGTATGTTATAACCATGAGGCATGATAACATTAAGCCTGTGAAAACACATGTTTAATTTAACAAATCAGAACATTCACTGTAAGATCACTCTATGCAGAGATTTTCTATGCAGAAATGAGTAAAGATTTTTTAAGTATTGTTTTGAATAGTTTATATATACTAGTTCATTTATTGAGCTGTCATATATCAGAGCATTTCTAATTCACACTCAGAAACAATAGCCGATTAATGGGGAAGAAATTGTGTTATAACACCCCCCCACCCCCCCCCCCCCCCCAAAAAAAAAAAACACAGGAGAAAAAAAAAAAAAAAAAAAAACACAGTCTGGTAATCCTGGAAGGTTTCAAGTTCGGATTATGTCTACTTGACTATGTAATACAAAAAGTGTTTTATGTCAGGGCTTTTGAATTGTGATTGTCCTGTATTGCACTTCATTGCTGCTGCCTCTCATTGTCTCTACTGGAGAACCCTTGAGAATGAGAGGCATCACCTCAATGGAAACCCTGGTTAAATATTGGAAATGAATGAATGTTGCATTTCATAAATTTACATTCTTCCACACTTTACAAACTTAACAGGCTACATCACAATCATGCTAGCCAAGCTGACTAATAAATGAGAAGCTTAAAACTTGGAAATGTTATCTTGAAAACATAGAATTATCTTGGGTATAACTCTGTAGTATTCATACTTTTATAAGAAACAGATTAAATCCTTCACAGTTTGCCTGCCAGATAAAAAAAAAAAAAAAACATGAATAGAACCGTGAACAACATGGATGAACTACTGTAACCCCCAAGGGAGTTGCTGGAAGTGGGTTGGTACTGGAGGAAGCTATACAAATGGAGCGTCTGATTTTTTTATAGCTTGGCGACTTCTGATAAGCCAACTCTGGAACTAATAAAGCTAATCACATTTTAACATGTTTACAATCGCAATATAACTTCACTCTACAAAATATAACATTGCATTTAAGAAGAAATAGAAAAGCATAACAGATTTATAATTTAAGATTGATAACAGTAAATAGATTTCCTCTACATTCCCTTACCAAGTTTGGAAAATCAGGCAGTACGTCAACTACTAACAATACTGGGTAAAAAGTGAAACACCATTATTATTGGACTTTATGGAGCATTTCAAACTCTGTATTATGCTTTACATATAAAGATATGTATAAAGTGTGAGAAAAGATGGTCAATCAAGTACTTTGTGTCTGTAACTACTGTAAGGGAATTTTTTTTGGTATTTCTTGTTTAAAATCCAAAGTTGGTTACAATAGAAGAGGTGGTTTTAACCTGAAAGCCTTGTATCTTTTTTTTTTTAATAAAAATAAAAGTCTGAACTTTAAAGTGCTAATATTAAAATTGCATGGCCTATTACTATCTCGAGTAGCCATTAAGAATGACCTTACATTCCTGGGGTTTGCTTCCTCTGGGGCCTTTCACTTGCTTCAAAACAGGGTCCCTGCTATTTAAGAATGATAAGTGATTATATTTATATCAGACATATAATAAACAGTGAATAGTTGATATTATAGTTTGTGTAAAACGAGTAATTGAAACACGTTGATTTTTACCACCTATTTTATAACACTGTTGTCATGATTCACTGCTGTCAATAAAAACCTCACTGATTACCACTCCAAGTTGAATTAAATTTGCAAAAAGCTTCTATCCTCATCAGCGTGATGTCATTTGGCACTAAGCTCTTCAATAGTAATATGTAAAAAATACAGAAATAAATAAAATGACCAGAAGGAGAAAGCATAGTACCATGGAAGTATTTTCCATTACAGAACGACAAGGTAAATGTGATGGTAGATTCCAATTATCACAGTATCGCAACACAAGCGTGCTCTGTAACACCTACATTATTAATGTACTGATGGGTATCCCCCAATATCTTCTAATCAATAGGATATGTCATGTTTTCTTTTAGACTGAATCCAGTAACACTGCTTTCGGATATGTTATGAAAAAACATAGTGCCACCTATTGGTGATGCACTGAATTGTTGCTGATACCCTGGCTTTGTTTTTGTGTGCGATTGAAGTTAAAAGAACTGATTTTCAAGGCTTTACACACAATGTGCAATGTACTATGTACTGTTTGTGAATAGAAAATAAAATGTAGACATATAAAAATAAAAGTTATATGTATTTATTTTCCATAGCAAAGAAGTAAGTGACACGTTGGAGTTAACATAACGTTTGATAGAATTAGCAAGGAAAGTAATACATTTTAGTAATGCAAGAGCTGTATCAGTATTATTTAAGTTTCTTATATGCATTTCTGTTTTGGTGGTTGTATGCTCGGTATTTTGGTTAATAAGAGACGCTGGGGATAGACTCTGGGGATCGACTCATCTTCCTCACTGGAGGCCTGCCAGGATCAGCAGATCGTGAGTGTTTGGTTGTCTTGCTATTTGAAGAGAAAGGAATGCACCGTTACTTAAATAGTTCAGCCCTGCGACTCTTAGAAACTGCTGTAAGAAAAGAAAGGGAAAGTAAACCGACGGTGTAACATTTCTCTCACGTTATTGTTTCCCTCTCCACGCTGCACTGGTTTGTGACCTCACCTCGTCAAACACTGATCTGATATAAACTGTTCAATTTAAAGTTGTATTATGTCTTAAACCATCCTGATCTAGTTGTACCCGCAGAAATAAATTTCAATATACGCCTCCCTCAAATAACGTCAAAAAAATGCAACAAAAAAAAAATTGTGCCTTTCGAAAACCGTACTTCTAATTACCGACTACCTTGAATAAGCGCCGCAGATGTTTTTAGCAATTTCAAAAAAACACTGCAGCGTTAATTCAAAGTAATACAGTATTTCTTTCAAAAACAATAGACCATTAATTATCATAATGACCAAGGTATTCAGGGAATATGTAGATGTTTGTTTATATATAAACAAACATCTACATATTAATACCTTTAGATTAATGTGTTAGGATGCAGTTTATTGATTGTTTTGAAACGATGCTTGGCAGATTGTGCTTGCTGATTACAGCACACATTTCACCAACTCAGTCAATATAAATCTGCTGGAATAAAACCTTCCTTCCGTGAACTACTTCTGTCTGTTTCACTGTCTGTTCTTTATAGAACCATAACCCCTTTTCTATGAAATGCTTATTATGTTTATGGGTTTTATGTATTTATTTACTTTAGCCATGTATTTTACCGGCATTTTCTTCCCAGTTTGAAATGCCTTTGACTTCAGAGCTGGATTGAACCTCCATACTGACTGAATGGATTGAGGATCAACAGGTCATTTTTTTTCAATCACTCATTGTTTTTGTTGGTGAAAAAAGAGAAACTTGAGAATTTGCAATAGATCATAAATGCACCCTGAAATTTCCTAAGATCACCACCCAACAGAGAAATGTCACAACTGAATGGCAAATGATCCAAGCCATCTAAAATGACAGTCAGGGCAGACTTTTTACAATCTGTGGACGCTGCAGCATCTCTGCCCTATTAGGTTTGTCACTGGCATAGTTACTTGCATACATATACAAGTGTCACACTGCTTATATTATTTAAAACAACATAGATTGGGATGAAATGAGCACCGTCTTTAAAAATGGTCTGCATTAGAGCTAACAAACCAATCAATCAAAACTGTATTGTTTGTATCGCCAGTAAAACCAAGGTGTACATGTATATCTTCAAAATAAGACATTTAAAAGGACAGTCATCTTTACATGTTGTACTGGCTGTACTTCACACAGGATACATTTGACAATATCCAAGATGTTACAAAAAAAAAAAGCTATACAATGTATCAGCTACATGTTGTTTTCAAATTAAATTTTCAGTTATTGAGGTGGATGTGATTCACCTTCATTAAAAAAAACATGCTAAGAAATATGTTTAACGGTCACATTAATAGGCTCTGGTGTAGAAAGGCAAACAATCACTATACTATTACATATTACATGGCTCATTAATGGCATTTACATGCAGCAAATAAATTGGTCTGAAAAAATTGAAATAATTCACATACGGCATTTCTATTTTCTTCTCTCCACAGTGGAGGGAGTCAAACGGAATTAAAATAGACACATTTTCGTCTGTTAAACTACAACCTTTCTTTTAAAAGTCTCCTTTCTATTTTTTCATCTGTTTTACACATTTCCAGTGTCTTCTTTGCAAGTCGATGGGAGCTTGATAATTGATCCCTGTGTCTCACATCCTCTACAAAGATTTTAGCTTTAAATCATTTGGATTACTTACTTTTTTTTTTGTATTGTTATTTCAAGGATTCTCTACTTCAAAAAAAGACTTGCATATCTGATATTAACTAATTATACAGTATTAAATAATAAGAGTTTACTTTTAGCAGAATTATTATTTTTTTTTTAAAAAGTCAAAATCTGTTAAAGGACTACAAAGTCAACTATTTGTTAAGCCGTCACTAATTACAGTGAATAATATTTGTCTTCATCTTATTGTGTCCAATTCTAAAGCAATTTAAATGGTTTTGTGAGAGGAATAAAACAGTACAGTTGCATATAACTACGAAGAAACTGTTTAGTTACAGGAAGGAGCTGTTCAGTTATTGTTCTTATGTCACTTTTCACTTACATACCCATATATTCGACATAAAAAAACATAGCATATTGTAACTGAAACAACCTTTTTAAAACTTCAAAAGGAGAAAAGAAAAATAAATTATGTGTGTGAAATGTTTTACTACACAATGAGACAGCCCTTAAGGTGTTTCATATAGAATAGAAAAAAGTGAGAATAAGGCAGGAAGCCAGACTCGATAGATAATAAACCATTGCAAAGTTACACTGTAGTCAAAGAATCTACATGGACACTTTCCTCGGGACCAGATATTTCAAATCTTGTTGCGAGGCCAAAACAACATGACTTAAAATAATTTAAGGGTAACAGGAATCTGGTTTATCTAATATGAATAATCTTGGACCTTTTTAAATTCATAATTTGATTTTTTTTTTTTTTTTTTACTGATTATTAATATGTTTTTCAATCGTACAGTCTAAATACACATATGTATACATTTCTATACATTTATGTAGTTGAGCTGAATGCTCACCAGTGCCATAATGTGATGAACTTCATTTTCGGAATCCTGGAAGTGTTTTTTTTTAAATACTTGCTACTTTAGTATGTCGTGGATACAACTTTTTGAAGAACAGTTAAGGAGTTAAGCATTTATTATAAGCTTGGTATACACCAAACTTCACAACAAAGCACTTTATAAGGTATAACCAATCACTAATAGAAAACATGACTCAGGCACTGATTGTATAGTAAGTAAAACATTCATACAAATACATCTGAATATTTTATAAGCACAACTCATTATCTGTACATAATATATACAGTCGGCTACAATATATTTTTAGGTTGAATATATATATATATATATATATATATATATATATATATATATATATATATATATATATATATAAAATTGACTTTTTAACCCCTTTGTGTATTAGTATTTAAAGTGTGTGTGTGTGTCTAATAGATTAGGTACAGTTAAAATTTCTGTTTTCAGTAAACAAAGAGTTAAAGTACAAATTACAAATAATAATAGTAATAAAAAAACGATATCATGTAATTGTATTGTTCAATATAAATATTAAAACAAACAAAAAAACATCCTTTGCTTTTATGGGTAATATATTTTTAGATACACTTACAAAAAAAAATCTGAATGCGTGCTGGAAAAATGATACTGCGTAAGTAGGTTGCAAAGATAGAAGGATCAGAAATTCTGCAGCTTCAACTTTTAAATAACAACATATTGTGTTTTGTATACGCAGGTAAAACAAAGCCTGTATTCCATGTGGCAAGCTTGTATTTTTAGTCAGTTGGTGTAATGGTAATAAAATATGGAAATTTAGAATAATACACATATAACCCTGTTTCTAATAAACTGAAAATGTAGTTAAGGTAGAGCAGCGCACTTCTTGCATAATAATAATAATAATAATAATAATAATAATAATAATAATAATAATAATAATAAAAGTGTGCTAGAATCATTCAACTCTTGTTTTAATCCACGTCTTAGATGTGATCTTTAGTATTTGTACACTTTAAAAAAAAAAATAAAAAAAAAATTCCAGTTTAACGGCTGCAGTTGCAAACTTCAATTGGAAATAGATCAATAATAATTAAATAAATACAAAGAAAAAAGTGTCAAATAATGATAACCCAAATAACCCTGTGTAATTTAACACCCTCTGACCTTAACCCTGTTCACCAAGTCATTGTTTCATTGACATGCTTCATAACCAATTGAGCCAGGTGCTGCACTTGTACATAATCTTAAAAAACGGTCTGTATGGGATCACATTAAAATAAATATATTTTATTTAGTTTTGTTTTAATGAAATACATTACCATATGAATTGTATTTAAACAGATTCAGCACCGACATGCTATATAAGCATTGCAAGTGAGCATTACAGACATTACTGATATAATTGTGTTACTTACTTTGCTGATGGCTTTACCAGTAAAATGTGGAGAGAAAAAGAAAATAAAAAAGCATGCACATCTTAAAAACTAATCTAAAAAAAAAAATAAATGAAAAAAAAAGAAGAAAAAACCTTACCTGACTGTGCTTTATAAACCGGTTATTCAACTCGTAGATAGACGATGACAGCTTTGTCAGAGAATCCACAGATGACTTCAGTTAGGATGTACTAGATACCTGGAAATAAGTGCCTAATGAGTTCCTTTGGAAATGGGTGTTCATCATCAGCTAGACTGACACACATTCCTTTTTTTTTTCCTTTTATGAAAAAATACTATATTTGCTTTACAAGAAACCAGGGTCTTTACATACTTAAAAAAAAAAAATACATAAAAAAAAACAAACGATATATATAGATAGATAGATAGGTAGATATTATCGTTTTCAGTGATATTCACTGCTTCTAAATCTAACTGCTCTCTCACTTCACCAGCAAGGAATTATCTGCATTAGACTAACAGACACACATTGTACACACAGCAGGCAAGCAAGCAGGAGCTCCTCCTCAATGAGCCACTGGCCGTCCGGCTCAGTTACACTTAAAGATACATTACCTGTGTGGGTGTCTGACCTGACTGACAGCTTGGTGCACAGGGGATTCACATTTCTAAATGAAAGTGAAGATGTGTGAATCGGTGGATTAGCATGTGCCCAGTTAAAGAGTGTTTGATGTGAGAATACAGCAAAGGAAGAAGATATAAGGGATTACACATACTACAGTTAAAATGAGCAGACAGGCACATTAGTAGTACATACCTGTCAAAATAAGGGAGCTTTTGTCAGCTGTTATCTTAGTGGCCTGAATTGAAGTGAATACCTACATAAGACAAAAGCATACAACTGTTCCACTTTTTTTTACTTGGTGGAATAATAGACTGTGATATGATGCTCCTTATTGCTTTTAAAAAGGAAACATATCAAACAGAAAAACGAGTTTAGCTCAAGGGGGGCGGACGACTGAACAACAATACAGTACGGGTGTAGTGTTAGAAAGTGGCACATTGTCACAATGTGGTACGTGCACCAAAACTTGACCAATGTAATGTCATAAAGTGGTACACTGTCAGATTTTGGTGCATGTGCAATCAGTTGCGATCCGATGGGTGTTTTCCAATTGTCAAAAAGAGGTACATTTACCATGAATTATACATTTTTTTGCAAAATTAAATTGGAAATAGATCAATTTCTCTAAAAAGAAAAAAAACAAAATTCACGACGAACAAGACAAAATGAGCCACGGCAGAGTTGCACAAGTAAAGCAAAAAAATGCACAAGACCCAGTGTATTGCATATGATAAATATTTGCATACTATTTTCTTAATGGTGGGAAAAATTACATTAAAACGATGTAAAATTCTGGAAAAAATGATAAATTAAAAAAAAAAAAAACAGATGTAAAAGACTGAAAACAGCATAATGTACAGATTTGACTGGGCGCTTCCCTACTTTCTTACTGGAAGTTGTATAAGCAGCGTGAGCAAGCTGTGCCTGAAAATAACACACCAGTAAGAAATTAAAGTTACTTTCACCTCTGACTATAGCATCTACTTTGACTTCAATTCGAGTAAAATCTGACAATCTGATTTAGAGATTGCCAGAAATGTGTGTGTGTGTGTGTATATATATATATATATATATATATATATATAATATATATATATATATATATATATATATATAATATACTGTGTTCTTAAATAGTACATTTAGTATTATTTTTATTATTTGTTTTGCAAAACAGAAAAGTTCTGTTTAACTTTCATTGCATTTGCAGTTTATTAAGTCTGTAATGCAATGATGCATTTATGAGATAGTGCTTCAGTTCATTTGATTTTAGATATTGTATTTTTTATCTTTTCTGTTTTTCACAAAAAAAAATATATATGTATATTTATGTATTTCACCTTTATGTAGGTTCATAATGGAAAACAATATTGTTAATGTGTTTTTAGTTATTTTATACATTGACCGCTGAGCTGGTAAATCTACACATATACCAGTTATTTTATACATTGACCTCTGAGCTGGTAAATCTACACATTTACCGGTTAATCTATAGATTTACCGATTTTACACATGAACCGAAACATTATGTCTGCGTGGTCGCACAGACATAATTAAGATTTGAACGAAGGTACTGTTTAACGTATATTTTACAACCAGCTGAATAGGAGGGTAAAACCCCATCAATATACATAAAAATGTTTACGCGTGGTTTGATTGGCAGACTCTGTGAACGGGATAGCATTTGGTTGAATACTTTTTGAGATACAGTGTGGCAAAAAAACAGCTGTTTTTTTTTTTTTTTTAAATAAATAATTAAGATGCTTTTTATAAACCTGTATTTCAAAAAGTATAGCAAATTAAGGAACCACACTCGCATTATACATAGTACTGTGTGTGTAGATGTGCAAAGGGGTATTAATACTTTTTAGGCGGGCCCTAGTTTTGCAGAAATTGAACCCCAAAGATATGGGTCTGACGTCACTTCTGCTTGACGTCATTACTAGGTAAAGTGGCCTGCAACCGTTCCATTGCACCGAATAGGGAGACTTGGAATATATAGTTCAGCACACACGGGTCACATCTGTGTTTCTGTCTGGATTAAAATTGGTAATCAGTGATAATGTTTTTTGTGTTTGTGCCTTCAACACTGGGGAAAATAGCGATGTTTTTAAATTTAGGAAATACAATTTTCATTGTCCACTTCTCATGTTTGTTGTTTTGGTATGGTCGGGAGTTCAACGATACCTTTCCATTCCACAAACAAATATATGGGTAGGTGTTAAAACTGTTAACTTCTCTGTTCTTATAAATAATAAAATGTGAAAAAGTGGGGACACAACCTTTAGCGTGTAGCTAGTACAAAAATTGTAAGCAATGACACTGTTACATTTAATTTCTTTCAGAGGTACGTACTGATGTCCACATTTAGCGAAGTTTAACAATAACAAAGTCTTGTTTGACAACAAGACATACAGTTCACAGTTTTTAAAAGAATATTATGAAGTTAAAATGATTTTGTAAAGACATGAATGCATTTTGTACATTTATTCCTACAAAAAAATACTTAATTTGTAATGTCACTCGTGCCGAGTTAGAAAATAAACATAATGCTCTGTATCACCAGATTTATGTAGCGCCAGTTTAAAATTAAAACATGTAATTAATTATCCCCCATATTGTTTAGTAATGTATTAAAATGATATGATATTTCAGTTAATACAGCATTTGCCAATTTCAAGCACGACAGAGCTGTAATTGATAGGAAAACGTTTTAAACTCTGTCAGTTGTGTTCTACAAATGGAAAACAGTCAACCATGGTCCCAGTGTTGCCTGGATGCAAAAAGATGAGCAATGCAATGCACACAACGCATCAGACTGCCTAAAAACCTGCAGGATTCTTACGTGATTCATCTAGAGAGTGACAAAGCCGTACAACATGAAGAATAACTGCCCTCGGCACTACTGTTCAAATTTGTCCCCACCTCTCCAGCCTCAGGTACAGTCATTGCTGTCCCCACCTCTCTAGTCTCCGGGACAGCTGTTGCTGTCCCCACTTCTTCAGCCTCAGGGGCCCCACTTTTCTTCTGTGCTATTTAGAGTCTCAAGTTGTGCTTTCACCACTACATTATGTGGCAGATGTGGTTTTTAGATTTTCCAGGATGCCTTCTGCAAAATATGGAAATTTAGTGGCAAAAACTTCATTAAAGTAATGTTAAAGTTTTGGTTGAAAAAGTCGAAAAGGTTAGGAAATTGCAAGTTAAGGTTACTTAACCTTAACTCTGCAACCCTTATGTTTATGTTTCCCATCACACTTGACATCATATATGACATCATCAATGACATCATCAACGACATCACTAAGCACATGACAGATTCTCCCCGAAGACTGGCCATACGGACATAACACTGGGAAATCATAGTCCTTGTGATTGGTAACATGTTAAGTAACTGCATTAGCATTAACACAATGTTTGCTGTCAAGCTGACTGTTTCACCAGTATTCTAAGTGAAATCATTAAACTCAGTAGTGCTATAGAATTTATTAGGAACCTTACCTGTATTATTGGAACTAATGTTAAACAAGTCATATTCATATAAACAATATTTTCTGTATCTGGAATCTGCAACATTGACTTTCTTGTATTACCTGCACTGATTCACATGGCAAGAGTCACTGCATTTTCAGCAGTATGTGTATGTTTTCACTGCGATTAACCATTGTTCTTTCTAACTTTACAGTGCATTGTGAATGCTCACTAACATACTGTTATGCTGGAAGCCAGTTATGACATTAAAATGTTTAGGTACAGTTGCAGATTTCTACAGTTCACCATTGTGAAAATGTAAAGGTACTCAATTAAGTACATAAACAAGAGGTGGATTGTAATGTGTGGATGTTGTGCTTACAAGTGACATAAAACACTGCTTCGTGTACTACAGCATACATGTATCAACAGTGTACCATACCGTACTAACTGCAATGGAAAGTGTTAACATACATGCAGGGTTTGACATATTGCATGTCCCATTCATTTTCAGGTACTCCTTTCCAAAAATCTAATACTCATCACTACAAAGTTTTTGCCATTGAATACATATATAATCATAACTAAACAACATATATGTATGCACATGTGTATATTAGTCAGTACATATTATGCCTAGCTCTGTTGTTATTTGTAATATTATTGAAAACCCCAAACCTAACTTGAACAGATTGTGTCTCATTTGTATCTTTGTACATACACACAACTTGCTCCTGCGTTCCTCCTGGGAGGCCTTTGTAAACAAGCTGTTTTAGCTCAAATGGCCTCAACAGTGAATGCATTTAAAATAATGTACATTTTAATTTCTATATTTTATTTCAGCGCTATCTACCTCACTAATAGACTGCTGATAACCATTAAAGATGGTTGGTGAGGAAAATTAAATATATTCAAAAATATTTTAAAATATTAGACCTATATATAAAGACACAATACAAAACATATTTTTTAATATATTGTGTGTCTTTATATATTAGGTCTACATATAAAGACACAATACAAAATCTTATTTCTGACAGTGACATAATTAAAAAAAAAAAAAAAAAAAGATTACTAAAAATTGTACTGGTATATATAATATATATATATATATATATAATATATATATATATATATTATATATATATATATATATTATACATATATATATTGTATGAATATGGAATATATTGTTTATACTTCAACATTAAGTCCGTTCATATTTTTGTATTTTATATATATATATTTTACACATTGTCCTGCCAGACCTAGAGAGCAGTATTGAAACAGAACGCGTGTAGACATCGTAGACAAATAATTAAATTTCTTACCTTCAATTTATTATTATTATTAATTAGTCATGTAGCAGACGCTTTTATCCAAAGCGACTTACAGAGACTTGGGGTGAACTATACAACTGCTGCGGCTGAGTCACCTACAATAAGACCTTGGTTTTATGCTTTAACCACATTTATATGCCTTAATTCCTTATGTATTATAGATTAAAACAGATGATAAAAACCAAAACAGTTATCATTAACAGCAGCAAGTAGCTCATTTGCATATACAGGTGCAAAGGATGTTGGGACTGCAGGGTTATTGTTGTTATATCGAGTGTTTTTATTGGGAGGTGTTGTGTGTTATTGAGTGTTGTTCCTGGATTTATGTTATGTGACCATCAGCTATGATAGGGTCTGCAGGAGTGGGTGAGGGGCTCGCTCCTGCAGTTAGTAGAGTCAGAGTGAATGTTTCTTCTTGCTGAGTGTTTAACTAGTGGATTAAGCAGGTTTAGTCCACTTGATTGGATAAAAGTTAGTACACCAGCTAATCCCTATTGCAGCGTACCAAATCAGATTTGTGATTATCCTGTTCAAGTGGATTAATTTAGTACTGTGAAGGGTAAGACTAACTTAGTACACTTGCTTGTCCTAAGCATTTAAAGTAAGGAAACTAATTAATCTTGCAACGCTTGTATCAGCAAAGTCCTGCAGTAAACGTATTCTGTTATAAATTATTGCCAATTTTGTTGCCTTGTTTTCAGCTAATGTTAACAAATCCCCCGCTTGAGTTCTCCTTCAATGCCTGCCACACAGCCGCTGTTGCCAAGAGTATATATCTGCAGAACGAAGGCTCGCACAGCGTAGCTCTTGCAAGGTTGCTCACACAGGGTAGTGCTTCAGAACGAAGGCTCGTACAGCGTAGCTCTCGCAGGGTAGCTCACACAGGGCAGTGCTGCAGAACGAAGGCTCACACAGCGTAGCTCTTGCAAGGTTGCTTACACAGGGTAGTGCTTCAGAACGAAGGCTCGCACAGCGTAGCTTTTGCATGGTTGCTCACACAGGGTAGTGCTTCAGAATGAAGGCTCGCACAGCGTAGCTCTCGCAGGGCGCTCACACAGGGTAGTTCTGCAGAACGAAGGCTCGCACAGCATAGCTGTCACAGGGTAGTGCTGCAGAACGAAGGCTCGCACAGCGTAGCTCTCACAGGGTAGCTCAGACAGGGTAGTGCTGCGTGTGCAGCTCGTACATTGTGCTTCATTCATCCTCAACACATGACGATAAACAGGGTGTGGGAGGGGAAGAACACTGAACATAGTGATTACCCTGTGAGAATGAATTGGTGATCCATGGCCAATATCCCACGAGACTTTTAGGGTTAGGTTATTGTTATGAAATAAACTTAGTTTTAGTACCTAAATTCATCACCCTTATGCCTAGAAAATTGATTTATACAACGTTTTATTTTTTATAGTACTAGAAGTTTAGAGACCTCTATTTTCAGTATTATTATTTTTTGGCAGAATTTACAGTGGCTTGTGAAAGTATTGACCCCCTTGGCATTTTTCCTATTTTGTTGCCTTACAACCTGGAATTAAAATGGATTTTTTGGGGGGTTTGTATCATTTGATTTACACAACATGCCTACCACTTTGAAGATGCAAAATATTTTTTATTGTGAAACAAACAAGAAATAAGACATAAAAACAGAAAACTTGAGTGTGCATAAGTATTCACCCCCCCAAAGTCAATACTTTGTAGAGCCACCTTTTGCAGCAATTACAGCTGCAAGTCTCTTGGGGTATGTATCTATAAGCTTGGCACATCTAGCCACTGGAATTTTTGCCCATTCTTCAAGGCAAAACTGCTCCAGCTCCTTCAAGTTGGATGGGTTCTGCTGGTGTACAGCAATCTTTAAGTCATACCACAGATTCTCAATTGGATTGAGGTCTGGGCTTTGACTAGGCCATTCCAAGACATTTAAATGTTTCCCCTTAAACCACTCGAGTGTTGCTTTAGCAGTATGCTTAGGGTTATTGTCCTGCTTTAAGGTGAACCTCCATCCCAGTCTCAAATCTCTGGAAGACTGAAACAGGTTTCCCTCAAGAATTTCCCTGTATTTAGAGCCATCCATCATTCCTTCAATTCTGACCAGTTTCCCAGTCCCTGCCGATGAAAAACATCCCCACAGCATGATGCTGCCACCACCATGCTTCACTGTGGGGATGGTGTTCTCGGGGTGATGAGAGGTGTTGGGTTTGCGCCAGACATAACGTTTTCCTTGATGGCCAAAAAGCTAAATTTTAGTCTCATCTGACCAGAGTACCTTCTTCCATACATTTGGGAAGTCTCCCACATGCCTTTTGGCGAACACCAAACGTGTTTGCTTATTTTTTTCTTTAAGCAATAGCTTTTTTCTGGCCACTCTTCCATAAAGCCCAGCTCTGTGGAGTGTACGGCTTAAAGAGGTCCTATGGACAGATACTCCAGTCTCCGCTGTGGAGCTTTGCAGCTCCTTCAGGGTTATCTTTGGTCTCTTTGTTGCCTCTCTGATTAATGCCCTCCTTGCCTGGTCCGTGAGTTTTGGTGGGCGGCCCTCTCTTGCCAGGTTTGTTGTGGTGCCATATTCTTTCCATTTTTTAACAATGGCTTTAATGGTGCTTCTTGGGATGTTCAAAGTTTCGGATATTTTTTTATAACCCAACCCTGATCTGTACTTCTCCACAACTTTGTCCCTGACCTGTTTGGAGAGCTCCTTGGTCTTCATGGTGCTGCTTGCTTGGTGGTGCCCCTTGCTTAGTGGTGTTGCAGACTCTGGGGCCTTTCAGAACAGGTGTATATATACTGAGATCATGTGACACTTAGATTGCACACAGGTGGACTTTATTTAACTAATTATGTGACTTCTGAAGGTAATTGGTTGCACCAGATCTTATTTAGAGGCTTAATAGCAAAGGGGGTGAATACATATGCACACACCACTTTTCCGTTATTTATTTTTTAGAATTTTTTTTAAACAAGTTATTTTTTTCATTTCACTTCACCAATTTGGACTATTTTGTTTATGTCCACTACATGAAATCCAAATAAAAGTCCATTTTAATTCAAGGTTGTAAGGCAACAAAATAGGAAAAATCCCAAGGGGGGTCAATACTTTCGCAAGCCACTCTATTCAACGTTTCAAATTATTGCCATTTGCTAAAATGATGCATTATAGTTTAGTTGTTTAAGGTTTAAAAAAAAATACATATGCAAAAAAAAAAAAAAAATGAAATAAATAACAAAGCTCTTTGCAAATCATGACAATATTTTTTTTCATGGTCCACACTTGTTTTCATGTTTGTTGATCGGATGCTTTAAGCTTAGACTTTTCTGTCTCTTAGCAATAAGATGTAATTCATTGTACACAATCCTTAAGTAGCATCTGTCATGTCACGTTTGTGCTCCAAGATGTATTCAATAAGCATAGCTAGTAATTTGTGCTTTATCCTATATTATTGCTGCAGGCTAGTGATCTCAGCACAAGACTTTAGCGACTGTGTATTGAGCTGAAGTAAAATCTCTTAAACCTAATTCAAGATTTGTTTCAGAAGAAAAAATCCCCTGCTGGTTGAAAAAGACATACAGGGCTTTGCTGCAAGACTTGTAGAATGAAGTTCCAGAAAGTTACAAAAATGCCCATGTGGAATAGCATCTACTGAGGAATTTTGTAAACTGGAATGGACTACTGGGATACTGGATCCTCAGTAACAAAAAATAAATAAAAGATAACAGCATTCTACTGGCGAAAGCCTTGCATGGTCTCTTCAGAATAAACAGGTGTTTATTATTATTTATTATTATATTATTATTATTATTATTATTATTATTATTATTATTATTAGTAGTAGTAGTAGTAGTAGTAGTGGTGTTTTAGCTAAAGAAGGACACTAAACAGATATGCAGCTCAAAACAACAGACCCTTTAGTCGGCAGCAGGTAGTCATACAGGCATGCAACAAGATTCACCACTCACTGGAATCCCCAACACTGGCTAGCTCACAGGCTGCCTCTTATATAACCCACTATCACTTAATATTGGAACAGTGTGAATTAACTTTAGCCAATCGGAGCCCCGTACTATCCAAAGGCATAGTGAGAAATTGGAAAAGACCCTGCAGAGTGGAAAAGGCTGTTTTCTCGCATGATTCTTTGGTGAATCATGCTACTTAAATTCAGGACGGCGCTGCGTGTTGGTAGTTAAGCCAATGCTGTATACATGTTTTATAACAGGTTTAAACTGTCTGAAATAATTACACATTTCTTTTGCTGTTTTGATATGGATCCCAATTTGTTTGAACAAGTTTAGTCAAGAAATCCCAGTTACTGATCTGACTGTACCTGACTTATCTGATCAGCCTGTAGCACCTTCACTAAAACCTGTAACAGTAGGAAACAACAGAGGGGATGTAAATTGACAGACTGAGCTCAAGTTTCTATTTAAAGATGGTTGCAAAGAGGCCATAAACAGGGTTCTAAATGAATCCAAGTCAAAGCATAGTCTGTTGACAATGGAGGTAAAGATCCTCCACCCTAAATTAATTGATTTCATATAGAAAATGTTGTTATTGCTTTTAAATATATACCTGTGGTATAAACAGAATATTGAATGATTGCTCATGGTATACGTTTATTATTCCCCTTAGGAGTATGTCCTTACATAAACCACTCGATCCTAACGGGGCTTGTGATTTACGGGACATCCTCCTGTGGTGAATCAAAACCATATACCATGAGCGATCATTCATTATCCTCTGTAGATACATATATATTTAAATGCATTAATGATTCACTATTTGCTGATGTCGACAATGCTTGACTAAACCCATCTATATAGCTAACACAGGGTAATGCCTTTATTATTCTAACTTTAGATGGTTTGAGTGTAGTTCTGCCTTGTTAGTCACATGCAGCCAAGCATTAATGTAAAGTAATGACTAATAAAATCTTTAGGTGGAAGAGCCCTTGGCAAAGTCTGTGATTTCAGTTGTCTGGAACTTGGATTAACAGTGCATTTGACCTTTCTGTAACATGCAAACATTCGTATAAACAAATGAATGAACTATTAACAGGCAATAGTGCCGTAAATGGCCAATATATCACATGTTATAGACTGCTGTATTTTCACCCGCCGCTGCTCAGCACAATTTTAGTTTTCAGAATAGGGAAAAACAGCAGATCATGAGAAATCAATTTTTATTACACTGACAAAGACTCTAAAAGAGATGATGCAAATCTACAAGCAAGACCAATAACACTTGAAAATACAAGTGGAATGTGTACAGTACATATACTGGTATAATACCGGTCAAATTCTTTGTATTATTAGAAAACAATCACAGTACTTGTAGGAAATATGACTGACAGTGGACAATAATGCAGTGTCTTCTTGCTTTGAACTGGGTACTATATCCAACACTTCAGTCCACTTCTTCACTGAAAGTAATAACATTCCAGTAGTTTGTGGGTTTGCATATGCTCAGTGTTTTTTTTTTTGTTTGTTCTGTTATATATATATACACTTTTGATCAAAGTTAATTTAACCAAAATCCTGTTTTCTGTTTCAGGCAAGGTATGTGGCAATCTGGGTTCACAAGGTTGCTTCAGTTTTTTACTTGTCTGCTGCTGTATATTATTCTGCCTCTAGAGAGCAGGGCTGTATACTTAATTTTGATTAGTTTGACTCTTGTTAAAGGGCAACTGGATCTCAACAATGTTAAGCAAATGATATGCAGAATAAAATGTGTTCAACATTTCTTGCAATGTGTGCTTAAAAGTGCACTCTATAAGCGTACATAATATATACTATATCAAAATATTTGCCGTTCTAAGGATGATGCTGCTGCTGGCAATTAAAATTCAGCTTGCTTGTAAACCCTGTTCGAAGTTCAAGCATGGACTAGTACTGTATATGTATGGGTGGTTTTCATCTGGTTATACTGACCATAATGTCCTTTTAGTCTCTATTGTAAAATTCTAAAGTTTACAGACTGTTCTTTACAGACTAATTGATTTATTTTCTGTAAACCTGTGCTGTAAAATCTGTGTTTCAAACTATTGCTGTAATTTTCAGCAAGTGACAGCTTGCATTGTGACACCAATATTAGCAATTTTGCCCCACCTAGGGGTAGATTAAAACCGATATGCGTTCTCTTTATGCAGCATCAAATCGAACAATTCCTTAATTTTAAGGCCCCTTAAAATGGGAGTCTAAGTAGAACGCTGGGAACTGACGTTGTCATTTCTGAAAAATTATGAGAATAGTCTATAACTGGAATGTTTTAATATTGAACTACAATACCTATATCTATAAATACTAATCATTATCAGAGTTTAATGACTAGTTCTCATGTAAAGCCTACAAACTATAAAATATGTAAAGCTTTATAGAATTGATAGCAGTCTATAGTGTATAATCTATCCTGGCATCTCAATGCATTCATTTCAGTTGCTCTCCATTGTTTTAAAGTATTTTACTGCACATGTACTGCCACACACTGGTAGAGACAACTGGGTAACTAACTTGACTGCTCAGTTTAAACTAACTAACTGCTGAACAAATGGCTTATCTTCACGATCGCTGAATGACTCTTGGGCGCTGCAAGCCAGACAGTTCTGGGTGCTTTGACACCTAGACAGGAACCAGTCCATTACATACATCCAGCTGACAGGGGGCAGAATAGCGGACCAAAGGGCTGCATCTGAACAAGAACAACCAATGAAAAACACTCCACATGGACTCAGGCCCTGCCCAAAATAACCAAGGGGGTAAAGAGAACATTGCAGAAGTATGAGCACGACGCTCAAACAGGGTTCCCGACATGAAATCCAAGGTTCTAATACACAAACCAATTTTTGAACTGTGACAATCTGGAGATCCAGCCTGCAACCGGCTGCTTAGAAGATTTAAAATCCTAAAAGTACTTGAAATCAAATCTCTAACTTAGCCCTGATTGATCCCCGGAGAAAGAGTTTGATGAACATTTGAAGTTGACATAAATGGAAATATATTCAATGTATTGAGCTATGTGGCAAAGTGGTGTGTAGATATAGATGCATGTAGTGCAGAGTGGATATAAAAAACAGACAGACAATGATTTCCAGGTGCAGGGTGTTTATTGATATGATTAACAATGTCAATTTCTCTAAGATTTTGTACACATTTGTTTACATCCCTGTTAGTGAGCAATTCTCCTTTGCCAGGATAATCCATCCACCTGACAGGTATGGCATATCAAGAAGCCGATTAAACAGCATGATCATTACACAGGTGCACCTTGTGCTGGGGACAATAAAAGGCCACTCTAAAATGTGCAGTTTTGTCACACAACACAATGCCACAGAAGTTTTGAGGGCAAGTGCAATTGGCATGCTGACTGCAGGAATGTTCACCAGAGCTGTTGCCAGAGAATTGATTGTTCATTTCGCTACCATAAGCTGCCTCCAACATCGTTTGAGAATTTGGCAGTACATCCAACTGGCCTCACAACCGCAGACCACGTGTAACCACGCCAGCCCAGGACCTCCACATCCGGCTTCTTCACCTGCGGGATCGTCTGAGACCAGCCACCCAGACAGCTGATGAAATTGTGGGTTTGCACAACCAAAGAATTTCTGCATAAACTGTCAGAAACCGTCTCAGGGAAGCTCATCTGCGTGCTTGTCATCCTCACCAGGGTCTTGACCTGACTGCAGTTCAGCATCGTAACCAACTTCAGTGGGCAAATGCTCACCTTCGATGGTCACTGGCACACTGGAGAAGTGTGCTCTTCATGGATGAATCCCGGTTTCAACAGTACTGTGTAGATGGCAGACAACGTGTATGGCGTTGTGTGGGTGAGCGGTTTGCTGATGTCAACGTTGTGAACAGAGTGCCCCATGGTGGTGGTGGGGTTACGGTATGGGCAGGCATAAGCTATGGACAATGAACACAATTGCATTTTATCAATGGCAATTTGAATGCACAGAGATACCGTGATGAGATCCTGAGGCCCATTGTCATGCCATTCATCCGCCACCATCTCCTTATGTTTCAGCATGATTATGCACGGCCCCATGTCGAAAGGATCTGTACACAATTCCTGGAAGCTGAAAATGACCCAGTTCTTCCATGGCCTGCATACTCACCAGACATGTCACCCATTGAGCATGTTTGGGATGCTCTGGATCGACGTGTACGACAGCGTGTTCCAGTTCCCGCCAATATCCAGCAACTTCGCACAGCCATTGAAGAGGAGTGAGACAACATTCCACAGGCCACAATCAACAGCCTGATCAACTCTATGCGAAGGACATGTGTCACGCTGCATGAGGCAAATGGTGGTCACACCAGATACTGACTGGTTTTCTGATCCATGCCCCTACCTTTTTTTTTTTTTTTTTTTTAAGGTATCTGTGACCAACAGATGCATATCTGTATTCCCAGTCATGTGAAATGCATAGATTAAGGCCTAATTTATTTCAATTGACTGATTCTTATATGAAGTACAACTCAGTAAAATCTTTGAAATTGTTGCACGTTGCGTTTATATTTTTGTTCAGTGTATTTTTATTTCCAATAAAACTGTTCCTTTATGTTCAATAGAAACATTGTCCAGTCTGATTATTTTAATAAAGTTGGGTTCTACATGATTTGAATTCAAAACAAAGTATTTTATTATTACAATTTAAACTAGTCCCAATACAAATGTATCTTGCACACTACAACACACCTTCCCTCGCATAGTCCAACACAAACCACAGTGAAATCCTTCTGATAGTAACTCTGCTTTAAATCCTGTTTGCATGATTGTAATAAAGCATTTACTTCCCTGTGTGTGGCAGTAGCTCCTATTGCTTAATCAGCCTTTTCCATTCTTTCTGTGTCTTATCCCAAGTCCTCCTGCAGCTTGCTTCCCGGCTCCCGGCTTCAGCCTTGCCTGCTGTAGAGTGTGGAAAATCTGTTTTTAAAGGGGAGGTAATTAACCATAATTAGTCTTGATGGAAAGCAACTCTAATGCATTTGTGAATAATTATTCCTATTAAATCCCCAGTGCAAAAGAAATCTCTAATTGAAAATAATACTAACTCCACCAGCAACAGTAGGTAAATTAACCAAACTGAAGAAAAAAATAGAAAGACAATTACATACATTACAAAAACAAGTGTAAATGAATTACATAATTAGTGAAGCTTAAACAATATGTGAAAACAAACACAATACATGCAATCAACATTTTCTAATTTCAGTCACTTTTGACCGTTACATACCCACTGGACATGAGCTTATTTAACTCGATATTCTTCATATATAAAATCATGGAACTTGATGTCACACTGTTAGGTTTCCATTGGTTTTATACAGAAAAGACTTTCCACAATTGTTAGGTTTTGGATTGTAGACGGTATCACATCATGCTATTCAATAGGGATTTTGTTGAGAATCCAAAATGATGCTGATACAGAATGCCAGTATATAGAGGGGCTATGTAGTTGGTTAATCTCTTTAAAAAATAAAAAACACAATAAAAGTACAGTAATTAATGTATTAATGTATAAATTCTTAAACGTTTTGCGTCGTTGCTTATATCATATATAAAGCCTATTTTATATTAATTTTATTTATTTATTTTTTTTTTTTTTTTTTTTTATGTGAATCTTCAAGCATGCTGAATAAGAGCAGTTTGGAAGCTGTCTTCAGAAAGGGCCTGCATTATCCAAAGCGAGTTCTGCAGTGCTTGAATGAATGTTATTTTTATACCAGGTTCAAATGGTACATCCCCTTCAAGGGTTTGTGTTAAAGGAGATCCATAATCCCCTTTGTGCTGTGACTTGACATTTTGTTTTAATACCAACATTTAGTCTGCCTTAGGCGGCACACAGAATATAGAGTTAATCTACCCCCAGTCAATTCTGAATTAGTAACAAATTAAGAACATTTGGGGCATCACTGGCCTTGTCAGATGATTACTCATTAATACCCTTTTTCTTGATTAGTGTCACAAATTACCAAAGTTTTAATTCTTTTATCATTGGTGGTTTTATTGCACAATTGTATTTTTATACTATGTGCCTTATTTTTATATACAAAGGGAGGCCCCAATAAGGAGCTTTATGCATGTGTTTGGGATCTTGATTGTAGTCAGGTTCAAGTCATCAGCACCCCTTGATTAGTTCCCCCATATAACTGGAACAAAAAGAACAGAGAAAGCAAGTGAGTCTAAACAACAGATACATTGAAGAGGAGCAGAAAGAAAATAAAACTGCACAACTAAATGCGAGGAGGACCCCATGTCACAGGAAAGAAAGTTGAGTTATCTTTGCATTGTTGAGAATACAGTTTCACAATGGACTGTGAGTATAACTTGTGTTATTTACATAAGCATCCTGTCTGTTGCTGTTCTAGTTATTGTCAATTGTCACATGACTCAAGTACATAGGGACTACGAGTGGAATAAGTATACTGTTGGACGGGAAGATATCTCTGTTGTATTGAGTGCTGATACAGTATAGTCTTGCCTGTCTCCAGGGCTTGCTGTCTCTCTCCCTCTGTTCCAGAAAAAGGATTGCAGAGAAGACAGACTGCTGTATTACCTGTAGACACCCCGATAAGTGAGGCGCTCATCCACTAAAGTATCAACGGTCAGGTCGGAAGACTACTGCTCTTGCACAGAGGGGCCGAATGCGGGGTGTGTGAATTAGTCCTGCTCAGAAAGTGAGACTGGGAGGGGAGAGCGAGTATTAAGGATGATTTGTTTTCATTGTTTCTCCAGAATTAACGTCAGAGGGAGGAAGCACCCCCTGGAGGTGGGTGTGGGATCTGGACACAAAGTATTGGCAAAGAGACAGTTGGACTTTAGTGGACAAATCAAAGTTCCTGTATTATGGAGAAGACTGCCTTTTGTCCTTTGAGGAATGAGATGCTCAATGGCCATTGATGGTCAGGTGACACTAATAGTACTGTGGACATAATTAAGCTACCTTCTAAACAATGTGGGACACTTTGAAATCCTCCAGTGGGACTGAACTATACGGTTTACTTACTTGAATACTTGCTCTGTGGATTTTATCTTGTAGCACCCCTGGGAAAGCCATTGTTATTTTAAGGGTTATAAGTGTGATTATTGACATTTCTCTGTGATCAAAAAAAAAAAAGCCGTTTCCCTTTATCAAGAACAACCCTGTTACCTATTTTCCTGTGTGCTCCTGGGGAGGTCCAATTAACTGGTGTTTGAGTGCTATTATTCTCTTGTATGAAAATGTTGTGGTGTGGATCGGTTGAGACAATGTTATCGAGAGAATAACAATGGTATGAGTTATCTTCAGAGCATCACACCATCTCTAGTTAGAACAATTTTTATCCTAGGTGAGAAACGCTATTAAATCTGAATTCTAGATCTGCAGTAATGTGTCATACAAAAAAATAATTGGTACTCTGCTTTTTCTATGGGCTTCAATCCTTCATTTCTATACAAAAGTAACACATTACATTCCCATTATCAATCAGGTTTATTCCATCATTCTGGGAAGTAGGAAAAGCTGTTGACTTGACCCTTTAACAGATGGTTGTGGATGTAATGTGTTAACCTGTTGCAAAGGAGAGGTTTTTGCTGATGTCATAGATGCATTTTACTGCAGTGGAAAAACTATATCCTAAAACCTACTGTAGTCTTATTATACTCAATAAAACAATGTATTGGTGCATATTTTAAATGTGTTTGTTAATTTCTCATATTTAAACATATTGCTTACTTTAACATCTGTGTTTAAAGATACTATAGTGATTACAGGTCTATTCTGTAATAATTACCTGTATATAATAATGAAATTGCCAGCACAAGTCCATCATGTTTATGTTATTAATGTTATTATAATGTGTGGCAGAGCAAAGATCTGCCCTATATAGATTGGCAGGGATGGGGTTAAATTCCCCTACCAGCCTGGGTTTATTGTGTTCAGGTGGCTGGGGTTGATTGGAGTAATTAACGATCAATCAGCACCCAGCCACCTGACATAAAAGGAGGCCTCAGCTTCCCATTAGGGGGAGAAGGGAACTGAGGAAGCAAGCAAATGTTTGTGTGTGGGTTTTTTTTTTTTTTTTTTTTATTTTCTAATCCAGTGAAGGCATTGCCCAGCCTGGAAACCTTTATTTTTGTAGTTTTGCTTTTGTGTTTTGTTATTTGTGTTTAAATATCTTTGTTTTCACCCTTGTGCTCTTTTATTTTGTGTTTATTTACAATAAGTTGTTTTTTTTTTTTTTTTTTTTTGCACTGCAGTCTGTCTCTGGGCCTCTTTCCACGCACCAGCCTGTCATACTTGGTGTCAGCAGTGAGATAGTGCCTCCAGGAGGCTCAGAGCAAGGTTGCAGCGTTTTTTGTTTTTTTTAAATTTTTGGGACAATTTTTCTTTTTTTAAGATAAAAAAAAAAAAAAAAGAAATGGGAAAGAAGAGCAGAAAGCGGCAACAGAAACCGCAACAGCAGGAGGAGGCCGAGGATGAAAGCTGGGAGGTTTTTTTTGAAGAACCTTGCGGTGGAGTTGTGCCCCGGCTGTGGGGCGTATGGACACATGGTGGCTATCTGCCCCACGCAGTATGAGGGGGAGGAGCTGCCGTCCCAAGAACCAGAGAGGGAGGAGCCACTGCTCCCAGAGTCCAGAGGGGAGGAGCTGCTGCTCCCAGAGCCCAGAGGGGAGGAGCAATGGACAAGGACCCAGAAGGGGAGAAGGCTGATGCTCTACAGCAGCCTCTACATGTGCTGCTGAGAGAAGCCCAGCGGAGGTGCACCCGATCGTTACAGCAGGTACCAGCCCTGCCTCAGAAGTCACGAGAATGGCCACAGCCCCCACCGCCGGTGGTGCGGGGGCTGCAGCCCTTGCCACAGGAGGAGCTGGAACTGCTACTACCGGATTGGACACAGTCCTCGTCTGCTGTTCCCGAGGGAGCCGGGCTGCCGTCCCCGGAGGGTCCAGCGCCACTAAAGGGTCCGACACCACCGGAGGGTCTGACATTGCTAGGGGGACTCGCACCGTCCGAGGAGGCCACGCCCACACTGTCTAGGGGTGCTGCCTGCCTGACAACGCTGCATCTGCTGGAGGGTCCAGGTCCCATGACAGCATCACCTTACTTCCTTGGAGATCCAGGGCCCCCTCAACCAAAGAAGGCTTGGGGGCTCCGACATCAACCCCGGCCACCACCGCCCACCGAAACAGCCCACCCAAGGAACATAATGGGACTCTTAGAGTTGGTCGATTGCGGCCTGCATACTTTGTACGTGGGGGGGAGGTGTGTGGCAGACAATGAATGTGGCAGACGAGACATTAACGTTATTATAATGTGTGGCAGAGCAGAGCTCTGCCCTATATAGATTGGCAGGGATGGGGTTAAATTCCCCTACCTGACTGGGTTTATTGTGTTCAGGTGGCTGGGGTTGATTGGATTAATTAACGATCAATCAGCACCCAGCCACCTGACATAAAAGGAGGCCTCAGCTTGCCATTAGGGGGAGAAGGGAGCTGAGGAAGCAAGCAAATGGTTGTGCTTGCTGTTTTTGGTTTTGTGGTTTTTCGAATTTTCTAATCCAGTGAAGGTATCGCCCAGCCTGGAAACCTTTATTTTTGTAGTTTTGCTTTTGTGTTTTGTTATTTGTGTTTTAAATATCTTTGTTTTCACCCTTGTGCTCTTTTATTTTGTGTTTATTTATAATAAAAGTATTATTTTTTTGAACTGCAGTCTGTCACTGGGCCTCTATCCCCTCGCCAGCCTGTCAAATAATGTCTTGTTTGTTTTTCTACTTAATCTAAGGTAAGGTGTATCTCTGAGTTTGCATTGCTGTATAGTCTTCTAATCCTGTCTTTCATAGTTACCAGTGTCAATATTACAGTAGAGTAATCCAGCTATATTTATCCAGAGGTAATGGAGAGTGTGTATGTGTAATATAGATAGAGAGAGATTCTCATCATTGATCAATAGTGTTACTGTTCAATAATGTGTTAGTATTAACTGAACCAAAATAGACTGGTGTAAAATTATTAAATAAGGCATTTTGGTTGCTGTCGACATCACTGGATAACAACTGATTTAGAGGTCATATTTCAGGTTTCTTTTTTGGGAATTAATAGATAGCTCTAGGTTTTGTTGCTCTGACTGAGTTTTCAGGTTTTTATGGTCTCAATCTGCATTGACCTTGTCAGGAGAATCTTAAGTGCTGGGACTGAAAAGATTTAATTTCATTCGTTCTGCCCGCCCCAACCTCCTCCTGCTATAAATGTAGGGGGGCTAGCAGAGTTAAAGGCCACATGATTTGAGTGGAATACAGATAGCTATTCAGTCCCAGTTTCATAGGCTTCTGCAAAGAAGCTCAAAGAGAGAGTTCAAAGCCAGATAAAGGCAGATTATGAATAACCTAAAGCAGGAGAAAAGAGAACCCAGAACCACTCGAAATGATTCAACTCAACTGACATTTGTGTTCATTGATCCTGAATATTTCTTTTTTACTCATGATACTGTTAATCCCATTAATCATCTCTCCCAATTTTCTTGTTGCATAAAACATACACTACAATATCTCAAAATATTTAACCTCCATTTAAAAAGGTATTTTGATTCTTTGTACTATAAGATGTGTATGATTATCAGATCAAAACAATGTGATCTTTATAACCCAGCATTGTCAAGAAACATTCTTCATTAGCTTACCTCCACAGTATTTGATGCCTGCACCCTCCCCATTCAACCTATCCAACTAGGACTGAGTTTCATTAAGTTTCACTGGTTGACTTTAAAATAGAAAGTCACAGAAGTGTGCTTTCAAGCCACTCAGAATCACAACACTAAGAAATAAAATGCCACTAGCTTGACACAGCTTGTCAAACTAATTATGGCAACCCACCTGTGGGCAGACTTGACTACACCACCCTTTGTTTCTACTAGAGTAAAAGGAACTTTAAAGACAGTGCACCATATCCAATTAGTACCCCACCCTGAATGGTTCCCCTCAAATGAATGAAGGCCAGTAACACATGGGGCTATTACAAAAAAAATCTTTACAAGACATAAGTCAATAACTAGAAGCACAGCATTCATTAATCACAACTAACAGTCAATAATTATTATTTAAATTAAAACAATTGATACAATACAGCAAAAACTGATGAGATACAGGAGGGCAGAGAGCCAGGCTAGAACATGATGACACCTCTCCCCCTCTCTCAGGCTCAGGCAGTGAACAGGTCTATAATATAAAAGGAAAAAAAGAAAATAATAATAATAATAATAATAATAATAATAATCTAACTACAGATAAATTTAACCTAAACCAAACCAAGAAAATTCAAAGCGAATTAAAATCCAAAAATGATACACAGGACAACTAGACCTGTGCAAAATAAAGATAACTAATTGAAAGAAGCGTGAACCAAAATAATCTAAATTAATCCCACATCAACACCCTGACCATGTGACCAAACCCAAAATGGGGACACACACAGCGCTGCCCACACCAGACACCCTGGCACCTCCAGGACAGACATGTGTTGGTAGACACTCAAGTCAGTATGCATATAACTGCAACTATATAATAACAGATCAATGCTAAAATACAATATATAAGAGAATCAAAGCACCACATGAGGGAATGTTCAATAATCACATACACTCTAAAAACAAAAGAAAACCCAGTCTAAAAACAGCCACTACAAAATAGATTAATCTAACCTAAGTTAGAATCCACACAGCTCACCCAGGATCTGTCTTTTCTTCTCTGTTTCACACTGGGGAAAACCTACCCTCTGCTATCAGGTAGCTTCATGCTATCAAACTGCGGCTGGGCCTCTTTATACACCTGTCAATTTAGGTTGGTAATTTACTGCATTAGATTACCCAATTAACTCATTTAGCTTTCATAGGCTTTCATAGTTCCACCTGATACATTCAGAAAGAGAAGAACAGCTAGAGCAACCCGAGTAATTTATTATGAAATGCATTAATTATAGTATAGGCTCGATGGCATGGTTTAGTCATAACATCAGTCTCTTAATATTTTATCTTATATGTACCAGGCAAGATAAAAATCATCTGCAGATACATTTAAGAAATGGATATAATTGGCTTTGTCTTTGAAGATTTGGTTATGAGAAATGTTGTTAATTACTGTAGGGCTGGTGCTTGGTGTTAGATTTCCTTCCCGACCTGTGAGGACACTAGAAAGAAGGAAGTAACCTTAAGCAAATGGCAAGACAATTTATTCTGTAGGGTAGGTGGAAGTCAGCCATTTAAGAAGGGGGCGGAGCTACAGCACCCAAGCTCACTGACCCGGATGGTAGACGGCGTGGCATCCGAGGATTGGAGGAGCGGATGCGCTCGTTAACCTAGGGGTCATGGGTGAGGGTATAAATAGGGGGGGGCGTAGGTTCAGTGATCTGTTCTTTTGCATATGGTTATACCAAACGACCTAGAAGGAGCCCGTATAAATTGAAACCGAAAGCCGTGAGTGTTTTGACAGTCTGTGTACTAACACTGTGTGTCTTGTGTTGTTTGGCTTCTCACGAAAAGAATACTAAACACGATCCGGAGCTGCAGCCGCAGGCCAGCCTAAATCCCGATATCACAAGTGACCTTTTTCACTACAGGAACTGTACCACTTCCATCATGGTTATTGTTTGCAGTTTTGCCTTAAGGCTCTGGACATTATAATCATTAATAAACACCCTTGCACCTGTAAATCAGTCGTCTGTGTGATTAATCCGCTCTGCACTGCACTCACCTGCACGTATTCACCACTTTGCCACAGTACCTACCGATATTTTTTTCATCTCATGATCTGTTTCTGGTGCTCTTTTTATGATGCCAAGATGATAATACAATACAATCCATTAGTAGTGTGTGTGTCTGTTTTAAGTGTTAACCATAAGAACAGGTTTAATACAATATTTTGGATGCAGTGGGACAAATTCCCAAAGGAAAAACAAACCTAGTAATGTTACAAAACTTTAAATAAATAATGAAGTGTGTTCATTCAAGGACCTGTGTGTTCAATTATGTTTGTACATTAACAGTTGTTTTTTCTTTGGGAATGTGTCCTTCTGTGTCCAAACATATTGCATAACAAGGCAATTAATTAGTGGAGTAAATGCTGAAGTGAATATGGACTCGTACGTTTTTGATTCCCTGAATATAAGGGTTTTTGCTGTACTGCGACCAGTCACCAACATGTTGCAGTAATTATTTGTAAGGGTTAAGACTTGAAAATGCACCAAGTGTTTGGATTCTTATTGCACCACTGTGGCAATGTTGCCCTGCCCCTGGGTGTACTTCTATGTTGTATGTTGCGTGTAGTGTGTTAATGTTGGTGTATAGTTATTGGTATACAGGATGTAATATGGGTTACGAGCAAAATGTATATTTGTATTTAGGCACGAGGATTGCACTGCACTTCATGTGCAAGTAAAATGTAATATGTGAGCACGGGGAATTGCACTTTATTAATTCACGTGCAGTTGCACCGAGACTCCAGTTGAATGATTGATTAGCAATCGAGTCTTGGTACAGCTGCATAAAAGCAGCATGTTTTCACTCACTCGGGGTTGTGTGCTGGTTGAGTGGAGAAAGGGATTGGAGACGGAGGTAATAATCATAATAATAATAATAATAGCAGCTCACCGTGTTTGTCTGTGTAGTTCGTTTTTGTTTGTCTCTTTGTTTTGACTGCCAGTGCCATGTCCTGTGTTTTGTTTGTCTTTCAAACCTTTTATTTTCTGCTCTGTTTAATTATTAAATGCTGAGTGCAACAAAGCACTCAGCTTCACCAAACTCCATGTCTCTCCGTTTATTCTGTGTTGGTTCCTGGTTCTGGTCTGACGTCACCCACTACAGTAGTCTTTGTGACGACCACATAACAATTTCAAAAGGTAAGCAATGATATTGAAGCTTTAGAAGCTATTTAAGGATACTTACACTGTATGATTTATATTTTGTGATTCAGTATCATTATATTCTTTGTCTGAATTTGTCAGCTTTTGCTATTTCTGATTGACAGCACAGCTAACTACCTATAATACAGCTGTCTTTTGGCCCATTTTAGGTTCCTCATTAGTATTGTTCACCATTACTGTATGAACCATTACATTTGAATCATTTCTTGGAAACTAGTGCCTAAAAGTTCTTCAAATTCTTAGCACTTTTCATAGAGCATTTCAGAGAACATTATTAACAAAGCCTGCCTGGTCCAATATCTGCCCTTCTGCTCAATACAGTAGTACCGTTAATTGACTGACTGAATAATTTGATGGAATCGAAGAGCAGTCACTAATCTTTAGGCAATTATTTCTGCAATGCAACTGCAGTAGACAATAATAATAATAATAATAATAATAATAATAATAATAATAATAATAATAATAACAACATCTGTGCTGTGATATTAAAGTTCATGAAGCTACGTTCCAAGTCATAATTCCCATATAAATATTAAATAAGCTCTTTATTAAAGGCTGAGGGTATCAAAATAATTAATGTTTATGAATATAACGAAACACTGCAATCACATACGCCAGAATTGTTCAATGAATGTAAATATCTCCAAATACTTTAACAAATAAAGCAATAAAGAACAGCTTTTTTCATTAAAATCACAGCAAAGACAATCTAGAGCTATCACTTGCTCCTGATTTGCTCACAGCTTGTGACTCTCACCCTATGTGTATTTTGTCTCTTATTTATTGTTTAAAAATGGCATGTCTTGCAGTTTGGGTGAGGGTACTGCACTCGCTTTCCACAATAATAACTCCTTACACATGACATTAACTTATTAACAATCTATTTAAAAAAAAAAAAAGATATTGCACTTGGAAACCACTATTAAATATAAAAGGGTTGGATACGATGTACTGTGATGGGTTGATTTCTCATACATGCTTTATAAATATTGTTAAATTATGAAGAAGCAATTCATAACACCTATTGAAATAAAAATGGCTAATGGTTGTTTTGTTTAGCTTTGATGGTATGCATGAACCAAAGCATTTTGTAGCGTCACAAAGATATTTATTCTGGAAAGACCCTACCTATAATTACAAACTTCCACCTAGGGTCAGTAACGTGTCATGGTTTCCTGAATGAGCTGGTCTAACCTGAATCACTCTCCCAACACTGAAAAAGATTGAGTCATTTGTAATCCAGGTACAGTATAGCAACTGTTGTCTCTCAGCCAAAATATTTGATATGATCTTTGTAACTTTCTCCCTGTAGGGTGATGAGCCTTTAGTTCAAAACTGACACTTGATGAATGGGACTTGAATATGTCTGAAGGGTTTTTAATTAATTCCACAATAGAAGCAACACACTCATGAATTAAATGTAGGGTGCAAAATAAACTTTTCTACTCTGTATTCTCAATCATGTGCTTGACTCATCAAGTCAGTGCCTACCTGCATTCATTACTTAGAAGGAGCACAGCGAAAGCCTGCAGCACTGTGCCTAAAGTTGCAATGCTTCAGTGAATTAATTTACCTGAGACAGAGTTAAAAACAAACTCCCATTGCAGCTAATAAGGCAAGTCGTTAAATATGACTGGGCTGGACTGTCCTGCAGAACGATCTGCAGAATGTCATTCTGGAATGGACATGCAATCTCTGAAAACATGCATGGTTTTTTTGCAGTTTTGACATCGAAACTTCCATTGCTTGTGAATCTTGGTGAAGATATGGGGTAACCACAAGTAAATAAATCATTTGAATAGTACCAACTACACCACCTTGAGTTTGAAAAGGGCAAAGACCTTTGTGACAGAGTAGTAATAACCTTCTCGGAACAGGTTATTTTGATCCCTGGGGGTCCAACACACACACACTAAGGGAAACCCAGGTAGGCTAAATAAAATGTTATTGTTTCTCAACAGGGTAAAAAAAAAAAAGCTTTTTAAATACCACACACAAACTCGCAACAAACAGAAACAGTTAAAAATGAGAGAGAACCCCCCCCCCCCCCAAAAAAAAAGAGATAATCCCCTCCTGTTGGTAAAAGTTTCTAAAAGAATATATAAAAATAATGTTCATGTTTATCTGCCACACAAAGAGTCCAGTAAAAGCATTGGAAGTCCGATTAAAGTTGGTTCCCAAACCCCTGAGCTGCCCACTCGTCCTGACATCCACTATTCCACGTATCGAACCGCCAGTGGACCTCACTGCAACGATACACCGACCCACTGAAGAAGATGAAGATGGAGATCCCGGGAAACCTGAGAGGGGGAAGGGGGGGGACAAAGAAGGAGGCTGTAAGAAACGTGTACAACGGTAAGTAAAGCTTTCTCATACACTCCTGTGTTCCAGCTGGTTACTTCCCCTTGGCTTATCTCTGACTCTCGTGTATCTCCCTCTCTCTCTCTCTGGTTCTGGAACCCAGCTGTTGCACCCTGGACTGGACTTCAACCCCCAACAGTGGACAGGTAAGTATCACCCTGGAATGGAGCCCTGAACCTCAATCTCCAATGTGGAACAGGTAACTATCACCCTGGTGAGCTTCAGGCGTACCCTGACAGTACACATAGCCGACTCAAGGTGGGTAAATATAAGTTATAGGTATACAGTTTGTAATATATCAAAGTCTCACAAAAATAAGCCAGAATCATTCTTTCTCCAGGTCAATAGAGCATTGATACTCTGTTTGGAACAAGCCATGGAAAAGATTGAAATGTCACAAGCAATTACCCAGAATACAGATGACAATATGTTCATTCATGGGGGGGGGGGGGGGGGGGGGGGGGAGTTGCTCACACTGCTGTGATCACATACTTTGTCATTACTTTGTAGGCATTGATTCTGGGGGATACTTTGAGATTCCTGATTTCTACTGAGGGCCCCAGTCTCCATTCTAACTCTAACTTTACAGATATTTTTACATTTAAAAACAAAAACAGACGTGTACCCCAGTGATTGCAGTCACAGTGTTTTGTTTATATCCTAGAAACTGAGCACAAAAAAGTGCAAAATGTCTATAAATGTCCCCCAGGATATAAAGATGCATAGAATTCAATATGATGATACAGTCAGTTCTCGCTAATACGAATTTCAAGGGACCAGCATAAAAACATGTGCATTATCAGTAATTCATTTTATCAGTAGTCTAAGCCAAATTCATACTGTCAGTTTTTATTCAAGTTACATTAAAACTGAAATCAAATTTCGATTACAGAACAATTACAAGTATTATACATTCTAGTCTCCAAACAGCACTAAAACATACATGCCAACAATCCCTATATGGTCAGGACATCCCGATAGCAAATGCCCTGCGAAAATAGTTAGAGTAGAGTTAGTGAAAACCACACGTTGTGCTCTTCGTGCAGCTGACACATCTGCTGATACAATGGTAAGAGCGCTTCATTATGTCTATTTTTATTGTCAGAATGGTCGTGTTGAGTTGGGGGGGGGGGGTACGTCTTTTATATGATGAGTGTTTTTTGCGTATGACTACTCCCATGTGTATGATACGTATGACCCCCCCCCCCCCCCCCCCCCTCGGAGATGAGTGTCCTGCTGAACAGTTTCCAAATGTTGGCAAGTGTGCTAAAATACAGAGGTGCTAATGTGGATACAAGTTAATGCATTTTCCAAATATGCTTTACACTCAGCTGTTTACACTAGAGTGTTTCATTTTTTATCCCCAGGATGGCTACAAAAGAATTTACACTAACAGGCCTGTTAACACTGGACCTTATGGAAAGACTTAATAGATCCAGACCTAAAACAAAGGTGGGCATCCTTGGCTCTTCTGCTCGTTTGCAGCACTTTGTTCAAATCAATTCCCTAATTATTTAATTGTCCTTGTCATCTTTATTAATGGTTATAGAGCTTTTACCTCATCTCACAAACAGGGGGCAGAATCTGTAATGGCACTGCATCAACAACACCTCCCTTTACAGTTTCAACAAACTCCTGCAATGGAATGAACTGGTACAGCAAAGGTTGCCTACATTTGGTTGTGAATACTTACCTGTACTCAAACTATTGCAGAGGACAGCATTTCACTGCTCACGATCGGTCTCTGGTCCCCTTTATTGTCTTAACTTGCCACACCTTTTTAAAATATATGAATTGTTTCTTTAAAAAAAAAAAAAATGTAGACAAATTCAATGTCTCTCTGCTGAAAGAAACATCTCGGTTAAAACCATGTTGCTCAGTTTGGCTTTTGGAAATTTAAATTAAGTGAAACTGACCAGCCCATTGGGAGCGAAAAGCTTTCTTATAATTGAATGCAGTGGAAATTTGAACAAATGCATTTTCCTACCTGTGGCAGAGTGAGAGCTCTGCCTGTAAATATTGTTTTGGTGATGGTTGGCAGGGATGGGGTTAATTCCTGTCCCTGCCAAAAACATGTCAGAATGTGGCTGCTCCTAATTGAACAATTGCTGCTAACTGGGAGCAGCCAAATCCTATAAATGGAAAGCACAGGGGTCCATGGGGTGTGTGTGTTCTGTATAGTGTCTTTAAAAAGTTCAGAGAAGGCTCTGCCCAGTATGAACAGTTTTTCTTTTTTTGCAAGTAGTGAAGGCAAATGCCCAGCCTGTGTTTTTGTTTAGACCTTTATTTTTGCCCTTATGTCTTTTTGTTTGTACTTTTGTGTTGTTTTTGTTTATTAAGTGCATGTTTGCACTTTGTACTGCTGTTTCCTGGCTTCTGAGTCTCTGTCTCGCCGCTATCCTGTCACACTACAACATTGTTTTTTTTGTTTGTTTTTTTTACTGGAAAAGATTTGGAGTGACTTTTTATGGAGTTAAGCGTTGGTACACTCTATACTCAATACAATTAATGAGGGATATGGAAATATGTAATAAATACAATATTTTGTCCATAACTGACCTGCTATTGAAAGATTGGAGGAAAATGGTCTTTTCCTTTCCTAGTTTCTTCCCCAGTGCTCCGCTCCCTCCACTGGCTCCCCATCGCTGCTCACATCCAATTCAAAACTCTTGTACTCACCTATCACTGTCTTGACCTTTCTGCTCCCGCCTATCTCCAGAATATGATTTCTCCCTACAGCACTGGCAGATTAGCTGTAGCCACCCTTGCCTCTCAGTGGTGGAACGACCTACCCACGGATCTCTGGACTTCTCAGTCCCTGACCACCTTCTAGCACCGCCTCAAGACACACCTGTTCAGAAAGCATCTGTAAACCTCACGACTCTCGATTATACTGGACTGTATGGCACCCAATTGTACAAGTACATCAGCATGTACTTGCTCTGAACTGCTCCATACCTTGCCTTATACTACTACTGCTCTTAATTACAACTAAGTGCTGTTATCTGGAATGTGATATTCTGTACTGTAAGTTGCCATGGATAAGGCTGTCTGCTAATAAATAAATAAATAAATAAATAAATAAATAAATAAATAAGAAGAAAACAAAAGCCTAAGGCCATCTTTATGAAGAACATTTGGGAAATAATACCATGACCATATTTTTCAGCACTTATAGTGGCAAAACATGTCCATTGGTTTACATTTTAATATCAATTCCCTAAACTTTACTATTAATAAGAGAAACTGTAATATGATACACCTGGCATTAATATGGATAAATTATTTCCCTTTCTGGGGGTGTTGGAGGGTTAAAATCAGGATGGACATCATGTCAGGAAATAAGCTGTGATAACAAACAACTGGTGCCTACCCAGACCCTGCTATCATGGCTTATTTCCTAACATAATGTCCACCCTGACTAACCCTCCAACACTCTAAGACATGCTTTTGTATACTTTTTCCATTTGTTTTTTAACATTCCTCTAACTGACTATGGCAGCATTTGACAGAAGTGCTTATCAATGAATGACAAGTGGCCATCTATCCTATTTTATTACACACACAAAATGTTACAACACCGACAAAATATGAAAATGAAAGTGCTTGCAATACATAGAGAGAAAAATACCCCTAGAGCCTGCGAGAGCATGGGACGGAAGATGACTCAAGTTTTGACAACAAGGTTAATGACTTAAGAAAGGAAACGGATATAAGAACGGAAAGTACTTTACAAAGGACTAGCTTAAGAACTGCGGTTAGCAAAGACATGGAGCTCCAGGTTTGTGTCTGTGGCTGGACCAAAGTGACAATGGTTACAAGTTTGGGTCAGGGTTTGAAGATTCATCAAGGGAGAATGAAATGCTTGTGGGAGAAGGGACAAGGGCCTTACACTGATACTCTTTAGGAAGATGGTCAAGTCAGACGAATGAAATCCAGCGACAGGAAGCAAACCAGAGTTTGCAGGATATCAGCACCCGTCACAGATGAGAGGAGGACTAGGATAAACACAAATAGTGATGAACCTAACGATCCTTGTGAACCCGATCAGATGAACCAGCGTAAAAGAGAAAAGAACCTCAACGGGCACAAACCTGGAGTTAAATGGCCAAGAGCTTCTGAAAACAGCGTAGGACACAATAAACACAGATCTGTGTTTTGTGTTGGTAAGGTTAGTTGGAAGAGTTGAAAAGAAGCTGGGTAAATTTGGGGATACCTTCTACACATATAGAAGTGAGAGGTTTGGAGTTAAAAAAAAGAAAGTAGAAAGTACAAACTATTCCTGTAAAGTCTAGGTTGCAGCAGGAGATTGAACGCTTAGTTAGAGAAAGGAGGCAGCTGAGGAAGCAATGGAGGAGAGCAGAACAACGTCAGAAGGAGGCACTCAATCTATTACAATGGGTCATAAAAGATAAGCTTGCAACATTGTGCAGAGCTGAGCACCTACGGAAACGCTGCAAAAAGAAGGAGCGTGCGAGAACTAACTTTTATAAAGACCCATTCAAATCTGCAAAGAAGTTATTCACTAGGGAGAAAAAGTGAGCTGGAGAGATATCTTGAGGAAACATACAGAGATTAAAAAAGGCAGGAGCCTATATTTATTCCTTAAGAAATCCCACCTATCAATCCACCAGAATAGCAAATGGAGGACTGTGCACCTAAGTGGAAAGAAGTAGAGCAAGCTGTGAAAAAGGCAAGGGAGTCATCATCTCCTGGGCCTAATGGAGTTCTGTATAGTGTAAAAGAGTGTCCCAAGTGTTCTACAAATCCTATGGAAATTGATGAAAGTAGCAAGGGAAAAACATACAAAGAGTTATACAAAGAGCATGGCACCGAGCAGGTGGGGTCTTTATACCCAAAGAAAAATACTGTAAGAGTATCGGTCAGTTTTGCCCTATTTCCCTGTTAAACGTGGAGGGCAATATTTTCTTCAGCATTGTTCCTCAGAGATTGTCAGCTTACCTATTGCATTACTGCTTCATTGACACTTCAGTACGGAAAGCTGGTGTTCCAGGTTTCCCAGGATGCTTAAAGCACATCATTGTGATCTGGCAGCAAATTCAAACATCTAAAAAGGAGAGAAAGATGCTCCATGTGACATTCCTGCATTTAGGGCATCAAAATGGGTAGTGGGAGGAGAACGCTTGGCTTCTGAAATGCGACTGCCACCAATTAGAGCATACATGGATGACAGACAATCATGACTATAACAGTAGCCTGCACTAATCGGTTATTGGGCAAACTAATCAATAACACTGAATGGGCAAAAATGCAATTCAAGCCCACTAAGTCAAGGAGCATCTAATAAAAAGGTAAAGTAGTGAATAAGAGGTTCTGCATTAACGGTGGGGCAATACTAACAGTGTCTGAGAAGCCTGTAGAAAAGTCTTGGGAGATGGTATGATGGGGACCTAAAGGACATAGTTCGTGTGGGAGAAGTTAGACAAGAAGCAGTGCAAGGGTTGAAGAACGTAGACAGCAGCGCTTTACCAGGCAAACTGAAACTCTGGTGCTTTCAGTTTGGTCTACTGCCAAGACTGCTGTGGCCACTCACTGTGTATGTGGTTTCCTTGAAAACAGTAGATAAGAGGGAAGTGTTAATCAGTTCATATGTCAGGAAATGGTTAGGAGTTACACGCTGCTCAGCAGAGTGGGACTGTATGGTAAAGGAATACTGCAGCTGCCAGTCTCAGCTCTAACCGAGGACTTTGTGCGCCATGGTTCGATTGGAAATAACATTGGTAGAGTCACATGATGAATATGTGAGGGAGGCAGCACCTGTGTTGAAAACTGGAAGTGGGCAGCAAAGGAAGCTGTGGAAGATGCAAAGGCTGCCTTGGTATCAGTGATATAATGGAGCAAGTACAGCATTGAAGAGGAGGTCTTAGTCTGTTCATCTCCTCCTACATGGCACAAAACAGCCCCAGCTCAACAGAGGAAGCTGGTAGTCAAACTAGGTGCAAAAGCAGGAGGAGAGGATGAGATGCATAAAGGCAGTTTCCCAGGCCAAGTAGGAAGAACAGGCGTGATGGGAGAGTGTGGAACAACGCAAGATCGGCTGACGAGATCTATGGACAATGGAACAGAGCAGGATCAGTTTCCTCATTAGGTCAACATATGGTGTTCTCCCATCACCACAGAACCTTAATCTATGGGTAGGAAAGGATCCGTGGTGTCCTTTTTTTCATTGCCAGCTACATTAAGACACATTTTGACAGGATGTAAGGTTGGTTTTAGCCAAGGACGGTTTACTTGGCGTCATGACCAGATGCTGCTAGTTTGGCCTTAGCATTGGAAGGCAAGTGCAGCATGACCAACAGGTTGCCTCCAATGCCAGCAAACAATATATGACACACAAAGAACAACATTCCTCTGTCCAGTGGAGGAACCACTAAGAAAAGGTATTCAAACCAAAACTTGTCTAGCACAACTGGAAGCTGCTAGAAGGTGGAAGATGCTGGCAGATGTTGGACAAGCATTATTTTCCCACCTGAGATTGCCACCACTAACCTTTGACTGGATATTGTCTTGTAGTCTGGATCAGCACATCTTATTCATCTTGTAGAGTTAACAGTGCCATGGGAGGATGCTGTTGATGGGGCGTATGACAGGAAGAAGCTTTGGCACACTCAAGTAGCTGCTGAAGCAGAACAGCGAGGATGGAGAGTCCAGGTTTACCCAGTGGAGGTGGGTTATCTAGGATTTGTGGCCCACTCCACAACCCGGTTTCTCAGAGACATTGGATTCAGTTGTCAAGAGTTGCGGCGCATAGTGAAGAACTTATCTGAAGCAGTAGAGAGGAGCGGCAACTGGCTCTGGTTAACACAAAAATATTCTGGTTGGGGACCTCAAGCAAAGCAGAAAGATAGCAACATCGATGTAAGGGAAGGCAAGTAAACTTACTAGTTTACAGTAAAATAAGCTATGTCTTAGTTGGTGCTTATCTTGGTGAGAGCCGAGTTCAATTCATGATGTTTCTAAGACCTACTACTTCAATGAATTTATATATATAATTCACCAAAAAAACCTTAGGAATATAACATGCTGCTATAATTGGTAGCAATAGTTGCAATCCATTTTTTTGTAATGCCAACATTTTAAAAACAGCATATTGTGAATAAAAACAACAGCCAACACACAAAAGCCTTACTGTATACTGTCTGTTCCTACAATTGAACTATTTTTAGTTCATAATAGAGCTCTCTACTGTTTGATTGTCTGGGTAGACTCGTTGCAAGTTGCAGAGGGAAAAAAAAAACATACAAAAGTACTTTGGAAAACTAGACCAACAAAAACAAGAAGTGGAACAGCTAATTATCCCATTCTAGACATGCAAATTGTCATGACATGATGTCCTGAAAATACAACATGAATTTTAAACACTATAACAAATCAACTGTAAAAACAACCTCCAGTAGACTATAACCTCAGTAGTTATATATTAAGACTATTTTAAAAAAAATATTAAAAAGGTACCCAGGTCAAAGGTGACTTACATAATTAACAGTTTATTTTACTGACTGGGTTTAAAGACACTAATGTCAGGGATTGCTGTTTCAGGTTAGAGTTATAAAGATGCACGTGTATGACTGGCTCACAGTGTTATTCAAAAAGCTTTCCATAATATATTTGTTTTTCTATCAAAGCTAATCCACACTGGACTGCATCTAATGTTCCTAAGTAGTGGGGTTCAGAAATACAGCATTATACATCACCACTTGTTGCTACAACTGTTTAGATAACGCACCTGTCATTTTTCTTTTCATTGTTAACATCCTGACATCTTTTTGCACTTCTAACTTTAAAGTCTGTTTCAAAGCTCTTTTGAAAAATGGCCACTCTAGGGCACAGTGTAAGGATTATCGCCCACATTCCCAAACAGATAACACAGCAATAACGATTCATGATGTGGTGCGGAACAGAAAAGCCAGAGCACTTGTTGTTTTTTATTTATTTATTTTTCCTCCAGTGATTTAGATGACATATCTCAAAACCCCAGTGCACTAGTGCGGCTATTTTGAATGAGCTTTGAAACGGACTTTGAAATTATAAGTGTAAACAGTTAGGGACAAATAACACTATGTGCCCACTACTTACTCTTTAAGGAACCAGGTATGATAATTATTCCAGTTACATTGTCCTTGTTTTTCCTGCATCAGCACTTATGCAGTAAAATTTTTAATGTTTTTGGCTAAATTGAAAAGTTTACAGGGTCAGAAATACGTTTGCTGCTTCCCTGGAATGACTTCAAACAGCATCCTCCCATAAGAGCTGCCTCATGATAAAATATAGGGAATAAAAATTACAGTTGGGTGTGTGTGTGATATTGGAAAACCAGTTGATGACAGCACCTCCCCTGCTAATTACTCTTCAACTAGCATTCATTTATCCCAAAACCAACAAACGTGGAAAAACACTAACATATGAAAGTTAATGGAAAAGACAAGACTTTTATCTACAAAAGCCCATACAAATTGGTTGTAGTTACATACATGTAATGTTGAATAAAAAATACAAATACATAAAAATATATTTGTAAAAATATCAGACCATGTATAATTACTGAAAATTGTCCACAAATTCACATATAGATCAGGTACATAATAAATTCACATTTAAA